>NW_026016590.1:373342-408342 GCF_020379485.1 Brassica napus | reverse complement strand
GTGCCTAAACTGAAGAGGAAAGAGCTGTTGGACATTAATGTCGGTTTGCTCCAAATAAGGCAGGTTTGAGTAAGTGAGGATCGTCCTGATCCAATGGCTGCTGGTGCATGGTATGGACTTGTACAACTCCTCTTGACCGTGTATGATGTCTCCTGATTGGTTGAAATGATCTCCTGGTCGCCAATGTCTGGTTTGAAGCTGATTGAACCGGCTAGCTTCCAATTGAGGCAAGTGTAGAACTGGTTTGGCCGGTTTTGGAGATTGGATCATAACTTCATAATTCCGTGACCATTTCTCCTGATATTGGGCTTTTTGGAAAGATGAGAGATCCCTATTGAATCCTATGATGGGCTTTGGTTCAGGCCGCTCGTTCTTTGGACTTGAATCTGCTTCTAAAGTAGGGTACTCGCAGATGGACGGGCTGAGAAACCTCTGACTTGTAAAATTCATAACTTCTTTATCCATGAATATTTTGATCCAATTCCAATTGGTCTGGACTCCTTCTTGAGTGTAGAATCCATAAAAATTAGCTTCGTGATTTAAACCCTCCTGGTTTCTAAGATATGGCATTTTTAGTGCACGTATGTCCTGGTTTGCGCCTTGTCTGGTTGAGTTGGGCTTTGGGTTGACCTCCGGTTCAGTTGCTGATCTGATGACCACATCATCCCCTCCCTCTTGACAAGGTTTCGACGTCGAAACTGTATAATCTGCACCAAGATAGAGCAAGTCAGCTTTCATTCTCTTTTGAGATTCTAAAGCCTTACCTTGGTATTGTTTTGGTGTTGCTTCTTTAAGCAATATGGACTGCATTGTCTCTTGAACAATCTTCTGGTCCATCACAAGAGTCACGCCTGGTGGCTCTTCTTCTTTAAATTCTTGCTCCTTAAGTCCTGTTACAACACCCTTTGACAAAGACAAGTGCATTATACAAGAATTTGGAACCAATAAATCAGATTGAATAAAACTATCACTTTTCATAGATAAATCTGTTTTCTTTCTAGTGATGTCTCTATCAATACTTGTTTACTTGGACAAACTACAGCAAAGTGTCCACTTTTATGACATCTATAACATGTCTGATCTTTTAAACTTTTAGAGTTAGAAGACTTACCTTGGCTTGATGCCTCTTCTTTCTTGGGTTTGAAATCTCAGCATTCCTTGGACTTAAATCATGAACAAATTTTAAATCCAACAAGGACTTTGAGATCGTGTCTATCTTGACTTCAGGACCTGTCTTATCATCCTTGGACAAAGACAAGTGACTCATACCAGTGGGAGATGATTTACAAACAAACTTATCAAGTATAGGACTTACCTTGGCCTTTTCTTGAAAAATCAGTTTGTCTGGTTTTTCTTTGTGTCTGGCCAATGTGTCTTGGCTGACAAACTTCTTCTCCTCCATGGTCTTTGGGACCTCAATAGGTTGGTTTTGATCATAGAAAACCGTGGGCTTCTGGTTTGGCCGATTCTGGTCTTGATGGATCAAGCTTCTATGACCTTCTTTTGGTACATCTTTTCTTGCTTCTTTGGAACCATGAGTTGAATACCTCCTTGGATATAGTTCCTGGATTTCAGAACTTGTAATCTTTGGTGCAAACTCATATCTCATGACTTCCTTAAGAGCTCTCCATGTTTTGATAGTTGGCTCCTTGTAAAACCATCTATCACTTTCTTCTTGTACCCACCATTCAAAGGCATCATCTCTAAGTTGTTCAATGGCATAAGCAAGCCTCTCTTCCTTCAAGATGTTTTTGTAGTGAAACCATTCATCAAGGTTCCTCTCCCATATTAGATAACCTCTTTTTCCTGAAAATGTAAGAGTTTAATTTTATCAGCAAAAGAGTTATAATTAAATTGAGAATTAACAACATGATGTTTGTGGATTTGAGAAGTTGGGGTTTGATTGATCCTTGAAGGATCTGGTGGCTTGGGCTCGACATAGACAGCCTCTGGAGTATCTCCAGATCTCCTTTCTCCTGGCTGTGGACGTTGGCCTTGTGCCTTCTTTCTTTTCCTCAGCTGGGCAATCAGATCAACCTCTTGCAAAGCTGTCAAATGTTGGTTCTGTTTGGGCATCTGACATTGGCCGTGTGTTTCTCGTACCATGGCTTCCTGAAAACACTCTCAAAGATCAAGTGAAGAAATGGGAAGGTCTGGTCGAACCAAAATAAATCAAATGTACAATGCAATTTAAACTAAACCGAGAAAATATGCAATTATGAACCGAAATGAAATAAAGTATGCAAAAATTATTTTTCTTTTGGTTTTCTCAATGCAAACACGAAATGAATCAATATGATATGATAATAAACACAAATGAAAAGAAAATATGGAAAGCAAACTAATGCTGATATTTGTTTTTTTTTAATTTTCTTTGATGCAAACAATTAAACCACTTATGCAAAAGATATAAACTAAGTTTGAAAATATATTTTCTTTTTCTTTTCTGATGCAATCACGAAATGAACAAGTAGAAATGGTATGAAACAATAACTAGGATGATTTCTTTTGGCTTTTGAATTTATGAATGCAAATGAAAATGAATCAAATTCAAAACATAAATTTTTATGGGATTTTCTTTTATGGAAACTAATGAATGCAAACACTTTCTTTTGGGATTTTCGATTTTTAAATGAATCAAACAAAACTTTTTCTTTTCTTTTTCGTGGCTTTAAAGTATGATGAACAGCAAGAACAAAAATATGCAGAAACAAAACTTGAAACAAAAAGAAACAGTTTTTTTTAAGGATTTTCGGTTTATGAATGGAAAAACAAATGCAAGCAAGTATGAGATGCAAGGATAGATATCACCTGAGTCAGGAGCTTAAGCTCTGATACCAAAATGTTGTAGGCACATGGGGGCTAACCCACGAATGGGTTGAATGGTGGAACCAAGGTTTAAACCTGAAAACAATGAGAACTGATTTTTATGAGTTTTAGAGTTTTTATGATGCAAACAGAAACAAATATGAAAACAAATGAGATGATGATGATAATGATAATGAAACAAGATAAATAAACAAACGATAGGATGGAATAAAGCTGCTGGATGTGTATCACTCTCAGCTTGATTAGAAGATGAACTGAAGTGGATTTGCGGAGGAAGTTTGATTGAATCTCTCAATCTGATGGAATGATGGATCGAAGTGATTGACTCTCTCAATCTGTGTACTGAGCTTGTTTGATTTGCACAAACAAACTAGACTCACGAAATCAATAAGACAACAAAGAATCTCTCTTTGAATCCTAAAGACCGATATTTTATACAAAGAACAACTTTGATAAAACTGAATAAACTTTCTATTAACTTGGTGATTAAGGGTTCTTCTTTACACTGGACGTCTAGGAGCTTATATAAGGCTCAGAGACAAAGGTCCTAACGTTCTAAAACAAATAGAAAAGGAAACAAATCAAAACTAAGAAAGAAATCGAAAACTAGCCGTTGGAGCCTTTTGTGGGATTTTGGCTCCAAATAAAGAATCTGATCTTTCTTGAACCTGGATGGTTTAAGGGGATAAGTAAGCTTCCTGGGAACCTTCTTGACTGCTTGGAATGTGCTGAGGTCGTGCCTAAACTGAAGAGGAAAGAGCTGTTGGACATTAATGTCGGTTTGCTCCAAATAAGGCAGGTTTGAGTAAGTGAGGATCCTCCTGATCCAATGGCTGCTGGTGCATAGTATGGACTTGTACAACTCCTCTTGACCGTGTATGATGTCTCCTGATTGGTTGAAATGATCTCCTGGTCGCCAATGTCTGGTTTGAAGCTGATTGAACCGGCTAGCTTCCAACTGAGGCAAGTGTAGAACTGGTTTGGCCGGTTTTGGAGATTGGATCATAACTTCATAATTCCGTAACCATTTCTCCTGATATTGGGCTTTTTGGAAAGATGAGAGATCCCTCTTGAATCCTATGATGGGCTTTGGTTCAGGCCGCTCCTTCCTTGGACTTGAATCTGCTTCTAAAGTAGGGTACTCGCAGATGGACGGGCTGAGAAACCTCTGACTTGTAAAATTCATAACTTCTTTATCCATGAATATTTTGACCCAATTCCAATTGGTCTGGACTCCTTCTTGAGTGTAGAATCCATAAAAATTAGCTTCGTGATTTAAACCCTCCTGGTTTCTAAGATATGGCATTTTTAGTGCACGTATGTCCTGGTTTGCGCCTTGGCTGGTTGAGTAGGGCTTTGGGTTGACCTCCGGTTCAGTTGCTGATCTGATGACCACATCACCAGTGGAGCTGTAACGCCCGAATCCGGCCTCTCGACGAAACTGGACCCATTTGCTACTTAATCAATTTCCTTGCTTGTTTGATTCATTTTAAGTCTTTCATTTACTAAGTCATGTTCGAATCTGAGGTTCTAAAACAATTGAACAGATAGCACAGCGGAATATAAATGTATAAAATATATTACTTAGAAACGTGAGATCCAATACACAACTTCTTAATCGTTTCATAGACAATCACTAGTTCATCCCTAGCATCATCTAACCACACGTTACACAGCCTCTCACTAACCGAGCCTTCACGGCTCCTTGGCTTGACCAGAACCATCCTTAGTTCCCTCTGAACCGTCTTAGGGTTCTCCATGTTCTTCTCCTGCTCTCGGTTTCCCATACTTGGTCAGAGGTTGCTTCACAAACGATCAGATCGCCGGAAACCTAACCACTACACAATCGACCTTGCTTTGGCCGGAAACTCTCTCTCTCTCTCTTTCTTTCTCTCTCTCTCTATGATTTCTCTGAGTATTTTTACTCTGGAATGGATGAATGAAATCGACATAGAGGACCCCATACTTATAGAAAACGAGGGGTAAGTCTTGCCCCACGAACAGGCATGACTGGCCAGCAGATGGGCACAATCGGCCAAGGGTTACACCCTCTCGGACGCATGCGTCCCTTCGCCAATACCGCATGGGTTTGGTAGGAAAGAGGCCCAAGGACTTACACAATCCCTCTGGACTTAGCCCATGGCCTTTTCCCAAGCCCCACCGGTCCATGGCTTCAGGGCCGGACCTTCCAAGGCCCGCCACCGGCCCGGACCCGTACCATCGAACCGAAACCCGAACAGTCCGTCCAGCTGAGATGAGCTGACCCCTAGCTGCCTCAGCTGAGTGAGCTAGCATTCCAGCTAGTGGAGCTGACCTAGCAGTGGCCGAGCTGGAGTGAGCTTAACCTAACTCCGTTGAGCTGGTCGAGCTACCTGTTCCATCCGTCCAGCTACCGTCTTGCTCGTCCTAGCTGACTCTCGACTTGTGTAAGGTTAAGTCTAAGTTTCCTTACGTCCTTAACCTTCTTATCCGGCCGTGGAACGCTTGCCTTGATGTCCTAAGACTGGCTAGCACGTTTCCTCGGACCATGGCCGTCCCAATGATCCTATTCAGAAACCGGGATGTTACAAGTATCCCCCACTAGCAATGGATTCGTCCTCGAATCCGAGTCATGTGTTTCATCCAACACAAACTGGTCAAACCAATTTGGAAACTCGGCCTTCATCCTGGCCTCCGTCTCCTAAGTTGTCTCTTCCCGACCATTACAATCCCAAATGACCTTGACCATTTGGATTGTTTTCTTTCTCATTGCTTTTTCCATCCTATCTACAATCCGAACCGGCCTTGTTTCCAAAGTTAGATTCGTACCTAGATCAGATGGTGTTTCTGGTATTAAGACGTCCTGATCCGTCAAGCACTTCCGGAGTTGAGAGATATGGAATACATTATGAAAGGCTTCCATCTCGGATGGTAAGTCCAACTTATATGCCACACTACCCACTCGTTCTATGAATCTGAACGGACCTAGATATCTTGGATCTAATTTTCTTCTACCAGAAATTCGCACTCTACATTTAAAGGTAATCATTTTGAGATAAACCATATCACCCACTACAAACTCCAGTTCTTTCCTTCGTTTGTCAGCGTAATGTTTTTGTCTATCCTGTGCGGCTCTCATCTTGTCCCTCACGCACTTGATCTTCTCCGTGGTTTCGTCCACGATCTCGGGGTCTATCATGCTGCGCTCCCCCACTTGGGTACAGCATAACGGTGACCTGCATGGTCGTCCATACAAAGCTTCGTATGGCAACATTCCTATACTTGAGTGGAAGCTGTTATTGTAGGCGAACTCCACTAACGGCAAATTACGTTCCCAAGAATTACCCCAATCGAGTACATATGCTCGAAGCATGTCCTCCAGCGTCCGTATAGTTCTTTCCGACTGTCCATCCGTTTGGGGATGATAAGCCGTACTCATGTTCACCCTTGTTCCTAAATCTTTCTGAAAAGCTAGCCAGAAGTGGGAAGTGAACCTCGAATCTCTATCCGAAACTATACTTGAGGGTACTCCGTGTAGCCTCACAATCTCGTCAATGTACTTACTCACAATCCGGTCGACTCCATCAGTCTTTTTGATTGCCAGGAAGTGGGCAGACTTGGTCAGTTGATCCACTATTACCCAGACAGCATTATTCCTATTCCTGGTGGTGGGAAATCCTGTCACGAAGTCCATCGTGATGTGATCCCACTTCCATTCAGGAATAGGTAGGCTCTGAAGCAGTCCACTCGGAACTTGTTGTTCGGCCTTGACGAGTTGACAAGTAGGACACTTGGCCACCCATTCGGCCACATCGACCTTCATCCGTATCCAATGATAGTACTGTATGAGATTGTGATACATCTTGGTCACTCCAGGATGGATCGAGAATCTAGACTTGTGAGCTTCTCTAAGGATCTCGTCCTTTAAACTCCTATCATTGGGTACGCTGATCCGACCATGAACGAAGATCGTACCATCCTTGGCGATTTGATACTCAGTCAGGTCGTTCCAAGCAGGTCGATGGACCTCAGGTTCTCATCCTGATCTTGGGCCGCTAGAATCCGGGTAAGCAGGTCGGCTCTATTCACCGCCTCTTAACCCTGTGGTCCATCCATCCTGTTCAAAGCATTTAAACGGACGAAACATCCCGCCTCATCCAGCTCGTCTGTTCCGCTACCGGCCGCAACATCTTGTCGCTTCCGGCTCAAGGCATCAGCCACAAGGTTGGCCTTGGCCGGATAGTAAGTGATGTCTAGGTCGTAGTCGGCCACAAAATCCATCCACCTCCTCTGCCTTAAGTTCAACTCAAGCTGGGTGAATATATACTTCAGACTTTTATGGTCCGTAAGTATCTGGACTTTGGCCCCATATAAATATGATCGCCAAATCTTTAAGGCGAACACTACCGCAGCCATTTCAAGGTCATGGGTGGGGTAGTTTCCCTCATGTTTCTTCAGCTGCCTCGACGCGTAAGCAATGACCTTCCCATGTTGAGTTAACACGCAACCGAGTCCAGTGATGGACGCATCCGTGTAGACCACATAAGGTTGGTCTGCCTCCGGAAGAACCAGGACGGGTGCGCTAGTCAGCATATCCTTAAGTGCGGAGAAACGTCTCGTACACTCTTTGGACCATGTGAACTTAACGTCCTTCCCAGTCAACCGTGTCATTGGCTGAGCCAAGCTTGCGAATCCCTTCAGAAACTTTCTATAGTAACCTGCCAGCCCTAGGAAGCTTCTAACTTTCGTGGCACTGCATGGTCGGGGCCAATCTTTGATTGCCCTGATCTTCTCTGGATCCACTGAGACGCCCTGGTCAGAAACAATATGACCGAGGAATCCAATACTCTTTTGCCAAAAACTACACTTTCTGAGTTTAGCAAAGAGTTTGTGCTCTCGTAATCGTTCCAGCACGGCTCTCAAATGTTTCCGATGAGATTCCTCGTCCTTGGACTAGATCAGGATATCATCAATGAAGAGGATCACCGATTCATCCAAGAAGTCCCGGAACACGCTGCTCATCATTTTCATGAATGCAGCAGGTGCATTGGTCAGACCGAACGGCATCACTACAAACTCGTAATGGCCGTACCTGGTCCTAAATGCTGTCTTCCTAATGTCGTTTGGCTCTATAGGAATCTGATGATATCCCGAGGCCAAATCGATTTTAGAAAACTACTTAGCTCCTTTCAGCTGATCCAACAGCTCGTCTATCCTGGGCAACGGGTACTTGTTCTTCACAGTTACCATGTTCAACCCTCGATAGTCGATGCACAAACGCATACTACCATCCTTCTTTTTCACAAAGAGGACTGGTGCACCCCAAGGGGAGCTACTTGGCCGTATGAACCCCTTGTCAAGCAATTCTTCCAATTGCTTCTTTAGCTCGGCCATCTCGGCCAGAGCCATTCGATACGGACTCTTGGACAGAGGAGCTGTCCCTGGTTCCAGTTCAATCAGAAAGGGATCGGACCTATCAGGGGGGACACCCTGTAGCGCCTGAAACACATCCTGGAACTCAGACACCAATGAATCCTCACGTGGGTCTAACAGAAAACCAGAACTGTCAGGCCTGTAGTTGTAATTGTAGCCAAGAATGACTGACAACCCTGTTCCAGCATCCGAATCGCTCGAACTGCTGAAGCCACTACTTTCTCTTGAGCCTGACACAGACCTTGGTACTCTACCGGGTGAAGTCCATTCTCCAATTGCACACAACCCTTATGGCAATCGAGAGTGGCTCGGTACTTTCCCAACCAATCCATACCTAAGATCACTTCTTCATTCTTCAGGTGGACACATACCAGATTCACAGGGAAGACTTTTCCCTGGATCTGTACTGGGATATTCGACATGAGACCTAGTGAGTTCATGGCTTGCCCACCGGCCGCCCTCACTATTCCAAAATTATCACCAGCATCTAGACAGAACATACCCTTTCCGACCAGTACCGGACTCACATAACTATGTGTAGCCCCTGTGTCGAAAAGCACATGGGTTTTTACCCCACCAACCATGAGGGTTCCTATCAGAGACCCCCATCAGACTCCCCTAGACCATTCTAAGTTCCAGACCAAGCATTACTACTTGAATGTAAAAAGAATAATTTAGAAATTACCAGAGATCGAATCAAAAGATCCAGAAGCTCCGTCGTCTCATTACAGTTCATACACCCTCGGTGTTGTGGTTGGTTTGCCTTGGGTCGCCTTGCCTGAGTCTCCACGGCCCTTCCCCTGACTTCCTTGCAGCTTGGGACACTCCGACTGGAAATTTCCTTGCTGGCCACAAAACAAGTCATCGTGCCGCTTCTACCAGACGGGTTCGGTCGAGGACAGTTCTGAACCCCATGGTCCATGCTGCCACAACAAACCAAAGCCCCTTGGCCTTCCAGCACTCACCGGGATGGTTCCGTCCACATTTGGAACACGCAGCTCGGCCACCAGAGGTCTTACCTCCGTCCACCTGGTCCAATTTTCTCTTTTTATCATTAGTCTTGCCCAATGGGCCAGACTGTGGCTTAGCCTTAAGCTTAGCTTCTTCAGCCAAGTTAGAGTCCAACAAAGCCACCCGTTCCACCAGTTCTCCGATGGTGTTGAAAGTGCGGATCGAGCAGTGGGTCTTCAGTTCCGGCCTTAGCCCTCGGATGAACCTACGGACCTGGACTGCCTTGTCCTCCAGCTCTCTTCCAACGAACCGTCTGAGTCGGTTGAACTCTTCTTCGTACTCCCGTACGGTCCTGCGGCCTTGGACCAAATCTAGAAACTTAGCTTCCAGACGATCCCAAGGCTCAACAGGGAAGTATTTGCGGTTGAACTCAATTTCAAAGTCCGCAAAACTTGTGAGACTTCCATTGGTGCGCTTGTCCACTACAAGCCACCAATTATGCGCGTCCCCTTCTAGGAAGTGCACCGCAATGTCTCGCCTGTAATCCTCGGGACAGCGAGTTGATTGAAAGTTTCGGACCAGCCTACTCCTCCACTCATCTGCCACAACAGGGTCGGTGCTACCTGAGAATTGCTTTGTACCCAATTTAGATAGATGTTGAAGCAAACTCAGATAGTCAACCTTCTTTTCCGACCTTTCCGGTGGATCGATCTCGATCACCTCAACCGCGTCCCCAGCTGGACCCGTAGAAATAGTTGTAGCCGTAGCTACAGGTGTAGCTTGATCAACTGATGAATTCACTAGTGGAGTGAACAGCTGGGTCATAGCCGCCACCTGGTTACCCATTACCTTCATGGCCTCTAACAAGTCCTCTCGGGACAGTGCTGCGGGCACATTGGTCGTTCCATCGGCCCCTTGCTCACGCTGGTCACCATCATGGTTAGCGTTCGAGGATTCTACTTCCTCGTCACTCTCCTGATGCTGCTGACCCTCTGGTTGCGTTCCCGTTAGATTGGCCTGATCAGTTGGCAACACATCTCCGGTGCTAGTCGCGGCCGGATTGGTTGGTAACCCGGACAGATTAGTTCCGTCCGTGGGCGCTTGACTAGACTGACCGGCCGTTATCTTACTCTTTCGAGTCATTCCCGATTTGCTTCTTCCAGCCTAAGGATTTGGACATTGTTAGTACAACATATACATAACATAACTGAGACAATTAATCCCTAGACCTAACCATCAAACCTCACCGTGAGACTGAATCAGCTGGCTGCGTGTGTGTGGACTACATAACCCAACTATCCTAGAATCAAGCATGCTCTGATACCAACTTGTCACGCCCGAATCCGGCCTCTCGACGAAACTGGACCCGTTTGCTACTTAATCAATTTCCTTGCTTGTTTGATTCATTTTAAGTCTTTTATTTACTAAGTCATGTTCGAATCTGAAGTTCTAAAACAATTGAACAGATAGCACAGCGGAATATATATGTATAAAATGTATTACTTAGAAACATGAGATCCAATACACAACTTCTTAATCGTTTCATAGACAATC
Source organism: Brassica napus (assembly GCF_020379485.1). Lineage (NCBI taxonomy): Eukaryota > Viridiplantae > Streptophyta > Magnoliopsida > Brassicales > Brassicaceae > Brassica > Brassica napus. The sequence continues at coordinate 397,596 of NW_026016590.1, read as the reverse complement.
ACTAGTTCATCCCTAGCATCATCTAACCACACGTTACACAACCTCTCACTGACCGAGCCTTCACGGCTCCTTGGCTTGACCAGAACCATCCTTAGTTCCTTCTTAACCGTCTCAGGGTTCTCCATGTTCCTCTCCTGCTCTCTGTCTTCCATACTTGGTCGGAGGTTGCTTCACAAACGATCAGATCGCCGAAAACCTAACCACCACACAATCGGCCTTGCTTTGGCCAGAAACTCTCTCTCTACGATTTCTCTGAGTATTTTTACTCTGGAATGGATGAATGAAATCGACAGAGAGGACCCCATATTTATAGAAAACGAGGGGGTAAGTCTTACCCCAAGTACAGGCATGACTGGCCAACGGATGGGCACAATCGGCCAAGGGTTACACCCTCTCGGCCGCATACTTCCCTTTGCCAATACCGCATGGGTTTGGGTCGGACAGAGGCCCAAGGCCTTACCCAATCCCTCTGGACTTAATCCACGGCCTTGTCCCAAGCCCCACCGGTCCATGGCTTCATGGCCGAACCTTCCAGCCCGCCACCGGCCCAGACCTGGACCATCGGACCGAAACCCGAATAGTCCGTCCAGCTGATATGAGCTGACCCCTAGCTGCCTCAGCTGAGTGAGCTAGCAGTCCAGCTAGTGGAGCTAACCTAGCAGTGGCCGAGCTGGAGTGAGCTTAACCTAACTCTGTTGAGCTGGTCGAGCTATGATAGACCATATATTTTACTTATTTTTAATCATGGTCTATAAGTGTTTTAAAGTGTTTTAAAGTATTTACAGGTTCAGGGACGTTTAGGAGAAATATGGTGATTTTGGAGTCTTTTGGAGCCTTTGGAGGTGCAGAGTTGCACAGACGCGTCAGATGTTTAGCCATGGTTGGAGACATTCCTACTGTTAGATTGAGCCCATATTTTGACACACGATATAGCTTTGAGTTAGCTTTACAATGCCACCGGTCTCAGGTCAATCAGCATCCTGTAGCAGAAGTTATGCCCGTTTTACTGAAGAGTGGTCAGTCTGCCTCGCGAGAGGAAGCTGCTGAGAAGAGGAAGCCACGTCGATCGATGCAGCACTCTACACGTCGATCGATGGAGATTCCAGATCTTCGGCCTTGTATATTTTATGACTTCGTGAAGCCCAGAAGAAACCACAAATTACAAGAATGCCCTTGGACGACCAGAAACCATATTTATGTCATTTCTAAGCCATTGTTGACGGCTACGCTTTTTACACACTTTCTTTGATTCATATTTTTGTTAGAAGAGAAGGGAGGAACTCCTATCAGAGTCCTCCTGGAACTCCTTTGGTTTTATTTTATCTATTTCATTTCAGTTTTTCTATCTATTCATTTATGATTTTTGTTTTCATGTCTGAGTAGATCCACCTGTTAGATCCAAGGTTCAGATAGGTTGATTGGGATTAGCCCCAAACTATAGATCTGCCTTGTTGTGATATTCATGATAGATCTATACTTATTGCTTGTTATTGAGTAATTAACTGGAATATTGATCATAGGATTGCATACACAAGCATCCTTGCTATCCCATCTTGACATCTATCTATCATATTAGGATTGTTAGAGAGGGCTAACCGCCAATTTAGCATCCTAATAGGGCAAATCATCTTGCGCGTAGGCCTGGCTAGAACCCGTCGATCGATTTCCTCAACTGACTATCGGTCGACGTAGGTAAAGGTGTATCGGTCGATGTCCCAATAGGACCATCGGTCGACACTCTTTCGTGATCAAGATATTAACCGTTGAGACACGAGATCTAGCGAGTTAACCAGTGAAACATGCGACAGCTGATCACTGAGTTAAGCGGTTGAGCTCTAACATATCGTGCATGCAACAAATAGGTACATATAGGAATTATAATCTCCAACACCTGAATAGAAACCCTAGATCTAGCAACTATCCTTCTATCAAACAACCCTTGCCTAGCTTAACAATTGACTTGTTCAACTTGTTTACTGCTTTGTTTATTTAATTGCTTTTTTACTGCTTTATAATCTATTAGCCTAGTTTATTATAAATTGTTTAGATCTAATCGGTTCCCTAGCTCCTTGTGGATTCGATCCCTAAGTACTATAACTCGACCTCTTTTGATGAGAATAACACTCTTTAGGGTAATTTGAGTGATATCATATTTGGCGCTGCTGCCGGGGAGCTTTGATCGCCATTAGATCTTGTTTAGTTAGATTTAGTCTAGGTTTTGTTACTGTTCGAAAAACTCATAAATTTTTTTTTCTTCTATTTCAGGTACATACATATCAGTACCAGAGCAATGAAGAGAAGATTTCTAGGTCCTTCAAGGAAGGAGCCTGCTGGTCTATGCACGATCCGTAAGTCAAAGAGGGAAGTATCGATCGACACCCTCCAAGCAACATCGATTGACAGCATACATCATCAATCGATCGACACCATTCATCCGATGTCGATCGACAAACGACAAGCAGCGGTGATCGACATAGCCAACAAATCGTCAAACAACACTGTTCACCGAGGTACTATTCATCGAGGTACTGTTCATCTAGGTACTGTTCATCATAATACTATTTATCCTAGTACTGTTCATCGCGATACTATTCATCGCGACACTATTTACCTACCGTCGATCGACACTATTCAAATTCCGTCAGTCAACACTATTCATCGTGACACTGTTCATCGAAACACTATTCATCGCGGCACTGTTCCTCCAATGACGAACACCACTTACGGAGAGACTTAGAAGGTCGAAGCGCTCATACTTAAGATCGACAAGAAAGGTATTTGGCAAGACGAAGAAGGTCGCCCTTGCAGCCGCACATGACAATTGATTAATGCATAGGGTAATGAAATCCCTGATGTAATTGTTGTTGCTGAGATGAATACCTTTGATCTGACAAGCCAATGGTATAATTGGGGAAGTGAGGATCTTTTCCGAGGTCTTCCTCATGAAAATCCCAAAAACCACATCGAAGAGCTTGAGAGTCTAGTTTCAAGGCGTAAGCAGAAACAAATATCCGAAGACCTCATACTCTGCAAGATTTTCCCTTATACTATCTCTGGAGATGCTTTAAGCTTGTTAAGTAAGCTGCAGCCAAGATCTCTAACCTGCTGGGAAGACATCAAAGGCGCCTTCCTAGGTAAAATTTTTAGCGAAGCTATAGCAACTCGAAGTAAAAGGTTTGATTACATGGTGGACAAGATGATTGAAGATCACAAGAAAGAAATAATCACTAGTCTTAGTCAGATTAGTATTAGTCAGAATATGGATTTTGCCTATAGCGAGCAGGATGAAGATTTTGAAATCCCGACCACTCATGTCAAGCAGCCAGACATTCAGGTTCACCATGCAGATGAGAGTAAGCAGAAGGACAAACTGAACAGAGAAAAGCTGGTCAACCATGATACAGTTAAGGATGATGAATATCATGTATCAGGAGAGTTGAGCAAAGTAGAAGAAGCTGATACAAAAGATCCAACTTCAGCATCGATCGACAGTAGTAACTCAGAATCGATCAATATCCGCACTTCAGAAAAGACCGATACATATATTTGTCATCGATCGATACCTTCTACAATCCGTGATGCTACCACTGTGTATGCTAGGACTGGACGACCGAAGGCAATTAGAGACTATAACAATCCTGAGGATGCCTATGCTAAAAGGTCTGCATTGCGTCGTTCAACACTTCAGAATACTGTCCTTGAGCTGCACCCTGCTTATATCTCTCTTGTGGGTCAGCATTCTTTCCATTGTTTTCCTCATGAAGATCCCACTAGCCACCTGGAGACATTTGTAGATCTGGCATCGACCATCAAATTCAATGGAGTGTCCGAAGACTACTATTTATGTAAATTATTTTCATACTCTCTTGCTGGGGATGCAGCTCATTGGTTGAAGAAGTTACCACCAGGATCTCTCACTGCTTGGAATGACATCAGATACGCCTTCCTCAACAAATTTCTCTATGATGCTGCAGCAAATCTAGAGATTGGGATAAGGTCTATGCTGGAATATATGGTGGAGGATGATGAGCAACATGAGTCTGGAAAGCTGAGCACAGTAGAAGTAACTGATATTAGTAACACGAGCTCATCATCGATCGACACCCTTACCATTACATCGATCGTCACCCCCACCTCATCGTCGATCGACCCCAGTACCTCAGAAATGATCGACACAGACTTTTTCATCGATCGATTCCACTTGAAATCCTTGAAAGATCGAGTTGTCCTCAGGACATTGCAAACTCGACACAGGAGAGCATCGATGAATCAAGCTGTGATCTTACCTCAGATGTCGACAAAGTCATTCTAAAAGACTTTCTGGAGTTGGAAGAATGGCTTCGGCAGAAGCTTGATGATCAGCCCGCTTCGGGAAAAGGTCTGGAAAATTCCTTAAAAGCTGACGACATCGACCGACATAAACCTGATGAGATCGATTGACACCCACCCTACGACATCGATCTACAGTCGCCGACTAATATCGATCAACATACACCGACTATATCGCTCGATACCCACCCGATTGCATCGATCGACACCCATGTTTGGATGAACTATCAGGATACAGGATTGAACCAGAACTGGTTGGAAGAAAAGAACACACGTCTGGAGCCTCACACCTTGCTGTCCCCGAAAATCTAAGACCACCTCTATGCGAAGAAGAAGCTGTTGGGATTTGCAAAAGAGTGAAGAGGATACATGATCCTGTGAAGATTATGGTTCCATGTGCAGTGTTTGAAGTTGAATCTCCTATCTCACCAGATAAAGGTGTGTATTTGTGTTCTTACATTGAGATATTGAATGATAAACATCATGTAGAAGCTTCTCAGATAGGGCTGCGATTTAGAGATGAAGTAGATGAAGGCCCAGCAGGAGCACCATCAAGCGACATCAGCAAATCGGAATTGATCGACACTAACACTTCATCATCGATCGATACCGATCAGATACCATCGATTGACACCAGATGCGAATCAGAGCAGAATGAGTATGAATTGTATGGAAATATTTTTTATGGAGATACCACCACGCATTCAGACAAGTCTGGGGAAAAGAAGTGGAGGAACTGGAAGAAGAAAAAGAGAATCAATGAAGGTTCTCAGTTATCATTGATTCCTCACTTCTCAGATGATACCAGGATATCCAGAGTGAGATTACACAAGTCTGTGGGAAAGAAGGGGAGAAATTGGAAGAAGCGGAAACGAACCAAAGGAGGTTCTCAATTACCATTGACTTCTTACTTCTCAGATAGTATCAGAAAATCAAGAGTGCGCAGCAAATGCTTCTCACATCCATATGCAAAACTTAAAGCACTCCTTATTGCTGAAATGATAGACAAAGGAGAAGGGTATATGGAGGAGGCTTTCACACAAGAATGATAAAGCTTCAAAGAGTAGACATTGAGACTTGGTTTGGAGCAAGTTCTCATTCTTATGCGGACTTAATCAGATCTCCAGAAGTCAAGCTAATGACTAAAAATAAGCGATGAGTGGGAGGCAACTCACTGTTAGGTTTGTTTTAAATATGGTTTAATTTTCATTTATTACTGATATTTCTTGTTTTCTAATGATTTCAGGTAAAAAAAAAATATTATTAGTTAATTGGTTTTATTAGTTATATATTACTAACTTTTAGACTGTTAGTGTTTTATTTATGTTAGGTACAAGGAAAAAATCCGAGGAAGACGAGTTTCCATAGAAATCGACGATGGCTAGCTAACATCGATCGACAGAGTATCAAGGGTATCGATCGCCACTTAACTGTGTTGGTCAATATTCACATCAAAGTTAGGTATATTGTTCTTCCTTGTTAAATATTGTCCTTATGATTTATTCTCCCACCGATCTTAGGCTGAATAACATTGGTCACAATGTTATTTAAGTCTGGGGGAGGTTATATTAATATTAGGTTTTAGTTAGATGTTTAGAATAGGGACCCGAGTAAACGATTGCCATGATATCGACCGACGAGAACAAGTCGATATCGATCGACATTGCTACATCTTCCACGACCGATGACAACACGTTTACATCGATCGACATCCATTCCGGTCAGGTATATCATTCTAACTTGTTAAATTGAGTACTTATGATTTATTTACACCATAACTCCGACTGGATATACACTGGTCACAGCGTTATCTAAGTCTGGGGGAGGTTCTACTGATATTGTGTTTTAGTTATGAAAAAAAAAGAAAAAACAGATCCATGTAGACGATTGCTCAGATCATCGACCGATGAGACCATCTCGATATCGATCGACAACACTTCATCAACAACGATCGATTGTCACTTCATTGTATCGATCGATACTGAGCAGGTTATCGTTCTTACTTGTTAAATTTTGTACTTCTGCTTTATGACTTTCACCTTACCACCTACTGTGTTACACTGGGGACAGTGTAATTTAAGTCTGGGGGGATTACTAACGTTTATCTACCTTTATGAGTCTTATTTAAAATATTTTGAAAATCTGTTTTTATTGAGTCAAGAAGGGGATAATGAACTTATTAGATTCATGCTTGTTATCTAACCACTCTTTAGCACCATTCTAGACTTACTGATTGCAGATAGTACTAAAGATACTAATGTGGATCAACTTGTCAACTATGTTCACACTTGCTGAGATTGTTTGAAGGAACCGAAGCTGACCTCCAACCTAATTTGACTTAACTGCTTGTCTTGGGGATTGGTATACACTGGATCGGATTCCTCCTTCAGGTCTGAAAGGTAAAAGTCTGAGTGATTTTGGTTTCCTTCTCTCCTCCCTTTGGCATCCTAATAAAATAAAAGATTCAGATGATTTCTTGCGGTTTAGAGGGGTAGAAGCGTCTCCTGCGACCCCATTATTCTACTCTAATAGAATGATCACACATTGTTGAAAGCGAGGGGTAGGTACATTACCGATGACCCTACTATTCGCCTACACTTTGTCAAGAAAAGAAAAAGAAAAAGAAAAAGAAAAATAATAAAAAAAATCGAAAAGAAGGTGAATAAGATGGACTGCATCAGCATCTTTGTTCATTGGAATTGAGATAAAAAGGATTCAGAGAAGGGAGATATAGAGTAAAAGAAACCATAACAAGACTACCTGTTTACTCAGATACCTGTTGGGGTAAGAGTCCATGTGTCTTGTAATCGGTACTCCCAAGGTAAAGCATACACATTTATTTATGTTAAGAAATGAGGTTGGTAGAGGGGAATGTCAGACATGATTTGCTAAGATGTTGGCTAGGTGAATTTGGTTGCTAAGCTAGGATATTGTATAATGTGCTTCTGTGATTAGGACTTCTTAGATGTGGATTGCAATATTATAGAGGTGATGATTCTAAGTTTTAAATCATGTAAGTCCCTGCTGTTTTCAAAACCTCTTTCAGAGAGACTGCCCGTCTAGTTTGCTTGAGGACAAGCAAAAGGGTAAGTCTGGGGGAGTTGATAGACCATATATTTTACCTATTTTTAATCATGGTCTATAAGTGTTTTAAAGTGTTTTAAGATACAATTATTATGTTTTGGAGTCTATATAGAGTATTTACAGGTTCAGGGACGTTTAGGAGAAATATAGTGATTTTGGAGTCTTTTGGAGCCTTTGGAAGTGCAGAGTTGCACAGACGCGTCAGATGTTTAGCTATTTATGGAGACCTTCCGACCGTTAGATTGAGCCCATATTTGGACACAATATAGAGATTTGCGATAGCTTTCTAATGCCACCGGTCTCAGGTCAATCAGCATGCTGTAGGATAAGTTATGCTCGGTTTACTGAAGAGTTGTCAGTCTGCCTCGCGAGAGGAAGCTGCCGAGAAGAGAAAGCCACGTCGATCGATGCAGCCCTCTGCACGTCGATCGATGGAGATCCCAGATCTTGGGCCTTGTATATTTTATGACTGCGTGAAGCCCAGAAGTAACCACAAATTACCAGAATTCCCTTGGACGACCAGAAACCCTATTTATGTCATTTCTAAGCCATTGTTTACGGCTACGCTTTTTACACACTTTCTTTGATTCATAGTTTTGTTAGGAAAGAAGGTAGGAACTCCTATCAGAGTCCTCTTGGAACTCCTTTGGTTTTATTTTATCTATTTCATTTCAGTTTTTTCTATCTATTCATATATGATTTCTGTTTTCATGTCTGAGTAGATCCACTTGTTAGATCCAAGGTTCAGATAGGTTTGTGGGAGTAGCCCCAAACTATAGATCTGCCTTGTTGTTATATTCATGATAGATCTATACTTATTGCTTGTTCTAGAGTAATTAACTAGAATATTGATCATAGGATTGCATACACAAGCATCCTTGATATCCAATCCTGACATCTATCTATCATATTAGGATTGTTAGAGAGGGCTAACCGCCAATTTAGCATCCTAATAGGGCAAATCATCTCGTGCATAGGCCTGGCTAGAACCTGTCGATAGATGTCCTCAACTGACTATCGGTCGACGTTGGTAAAGGTGTATCGGTTGATGTCCCAATAGGACCATCGGTCGACACTCTTTCGTGATCAAGATACTAACCGTTGAGACACGAGATCTAGCAAGTTAACCAGTGAAACATGCGACAGCTGATCACTGATTTAAGCGGTTGAGCTCTAACATATCATGCATGCAACAAATAGGTACCTATAGGAATTATAATCTCCAACACCTGAATAGAAACCCTAGATCTAGCAACCATCCTTCCATCGAACAACCCCTTGCCAAGCTGAACAATTGACTTGTTCAACTTGTTTACTGCTTTGTTTATTTAATTGCTATTTTACTACTTTATAATCGATTAGCCTATTTATTATAAATTTTTTAGATCTAATCGGTTCCCTATCTCCTTGTGGATTCGATCCCTAAGTACTATAACTCGACCTCTTTTGATGAGAGTAACACTCTTTAGGGTAATTTGAGTGATATCAAGCTACCTGTTCCATCCGTCCAGCTACCGTCTTGCTCGTTCTAGCTGACTCTCGACCTGTATAACATTAAGTCTAAGTTTCCTTACGTCCTTAATCTTTTTATCCGGCCATGGAACACTTGCCTTGATGTCCTAAGACTGGCTAGCACGTTTCCTCGGACCATGGCCATCCCAATGATCCTATTCAGGATCTGGGATGTTACAGGTGCGAAGCTACCGTGCGCTGGATTATGACTGAACGCCTCTAAGTTAGAATCCGGGCTAGAAGCGACGCATGCGCCCACCGCCCGATTTCCAACCCTCAGTAGGAGCTTCGGCTCCCAAAGGCACGTGTCGTTGGCTAAGTCCGTTCGGCGGAAGCACCGTTCGGACCGCCTTGAATTATAATTACCACCGAGCGGCGGGTAGAATCCTTTGCAGACGACTTAAATACGCGACATGGTATTGTAAGTGGCAGAGTGGCCTTGCTGCCACGATCCACTGAGATTCAGCCCTTTGTCACTAAGATTCGACCCTCCCCCTTTCCAATCACACATTTCGCCCCAAAACGTTAAAAACAAAAAACCCAAAAAAATTCAAGTATATAAGAAGACGTCGTCGGAGGTTCGAGATTTTTACTTGGTGAAATTCACTCTCGCCCTAATATTTCAGATTGGCCGATGAAATGCAGCCTGCATGTGCACAAGTCTCGACCAAAAGTATCCTGATGGGAGCATTAAAACCCAAAAGAGTTTTCATTCATCCCTTCAGTATGCTTGCCCTCGATCATACCACAATAAAAACCAAGAGAAAAATGTTAACACTTGGTGGGATTATGAAAAGTCGAGCCAGCATAAGTACACTTGGACCATCAGTTCATTAGAACTCGGGCTAGCATCAATCAGACTGACTTGGACAGTCCAGTCCATCAAAACTTGAGCTCATGTCCAGATCAGTACACGAACAGTTCACGGAAAGGGCAAGCGTGCTGATATGTGCACTGACATGGTGCATCAGTTGTCCAAAAACAGTACACAAACAGTCCATGGGAAGGACGAGCATGCTGATATGTGTACTGATCGGCAGTCCACGGACAGTCTATAGTTGTCCAAAATCAGCCAAGGGAAGGACCAGCGTGCTGATATGTGTACTGATGGACAGCCACGGACGTTCTGTGTGTGCTGACGGACAGCCACAGACGTCTTGTTTGTGCTGACGGACACACACGGACGTCCTGTGTGTGCTGATGGATACTCACGAACGTCCTGCACGTACTGAACAGACAGCCCACGTGGGCCAAAATCACCCAAACAGTCCACGGGAAGGTCCAGCGTGCTGATATGTGTACTGATGGACAGCCACGGACGTCCTGTGTGTGCTGACAGACACACACAGACACACACGGACAACCACAGACGTCCTGTGTGTGCTGGCGGACACCCACGGACGTCCTGTGTGTACTGAACAGACAGCCAACATGGGCCAAAATCAACCGAACAGTCCTCGGGAAGGGCCAGCGTGCTGAGTCTAAGGACCAACGTGCTGATATGTGTACTGATGGACAGCCACGGACGTCATGTGTGTGCTGACGGACACAGACGGACACACACGGACAGCCACGGCGTCCTGTGTGTGCTGGCGGACACCCACGGACAACCTGTGTGTACTGAACAGACAGCCCACGTGGGCCAAGATCACCCGAACAGTCCACGGGAAGGGTCAGCGTGCTGAGTCCAAGGACCAACGTGATGATATGTGTACTGATGGACAGCCACGGACGTACTGTGTGTGCTGACGGACACACACGGACAGCCACGGACGTCCTGTGTGTGCTGACGGACACCCACGGACGCCCTGTGTGTACTGAACAGACAGCCCACGTGGGCCAAAATCACCCGAACAGTCCACGGGAAGGGCCAGCATGCTGAGTCCAAGGACCTGCGAGCTGATATGTGTACTGATTGACAGCCACTGACGTCCTGTGTGTGCTGACAGACACACCCGACACACACGAACAGCCATGGACGTCCTGTGTGTGCTGACGGGCAGCCACGGACGTCCTGGGTGTACTGAACAGACAGCCCCAATGGGCCAAAATCATCCGAACAGTCCACAGGAAGGGTCAGCGTGCTGAGTCCAAGGACCAACGTGCTGATATGTGTACTGATGGACAGCCACGGACGTCCTGTGTGTGCTGACGGACACACATGGACACACACGGACAGCCACGAATGTCCTGTGTGTGCTGACGGACAGCCACGGTCAGCCACAGACGTCCTGTGTGTGCTGGCGGACACCCACGGACGTCCTGTGTGAACAGACCAGACAGCCCACGTGGGCCAAAATCATCCGAACAGTCCACGGGAAGGGTCAGCCTGCTGAGTCCAAGGACCAACGTGCCGATATGTGTTCTGATGGACAGCCACAGACGTCCTGTGTGCTGACGGACACCCACGGACGTCATGTGTGTACTGAAAAGACAGCCCATGTGGGCCAAAATCACCCGAACAGTCCACGGGAAGGCCAGCGTGCTTAGTCCAAGGACCAACGTGCTGATATGTGTACTGATGGACAGCCGCAGACGTCCTGTGTGTGCTGATGAACACACACGGACACACACACGGACAGCCACGGACGTCCTCTGTGTGCTGACGGACACACACGGACACACACAGACAGCCACGGACGTCCTGTGTGTGCTGAAGGACACGCACGAACACACACAGACAGCCACGGATGTCCTGTGTGTGCTGACGGACAGCCACGGACAGCCACAGACGTCCTTTGTGTGCTGGCGGACACCCACGGACGTCCTGTGTGTACTGAACAGACAGCCCACGTGGGCCAAAATCACCCGAACAGTCCACGGGAAGGGTCAGCGTGCTGAGTCCAAGGACCAACGTGCTGATATGTGTACTGATGGACAGCGATGGACGTCCTCTGTGTGCTGACGGACACACACGGACATACACAGACACCCACAGACAGCCACGGACGTCCTGTGTGTGCTGACGGACAGCCACGGACAGCCACGGACGTCCTGTGTGTGCTGACGGATATCACGGACGTCCTGTATGTACTGAACAGACAGCCCACGTGGGCCAAAATCACCCAAACAGTCCACGGGAAGGTCCAGCGTGCTGAGTCCAAGGACCAGCGTGCTGATATGTGTACTGATGGACACCCACGGACGTCCTGTGTGTGCTGACGGACACACACGGACAGCCACGGACGTCCTGTGTGTGCTGGCGGACACCCACAGACGTCCTGTGTGTACTGAACAGACACCCAACGTGGGCCAAAATCAACCGAACAGTCCACGGGAAGGGCCAGCGTGCTGAGTCAAAGGACCAACGTGCTGATATGTGTACTGATGGACAGCCACAGACGTCATGTGTGTGCTGACAGACACAGACGGACACACACGGACAGCCAGGGACGTCCTGTGTGTGCTGGCGGACACCCACGGACGTCCTGTGTGTACTGAACAGACAGCCCACGTGGGCCAAAATCACCCGAACAGTCCACGGGAAGGGCCAGCGTGCTGAGTCCAAGGACTAGCGTGCTGATATGTGTACTGATGGATAGCCACGGATGTCCTGTGTGTGCTGACGGACACACACGGACACACACGGACAGCCACGGATGTCCTGTGTGTGCTGACAGACAGCCACGGACATCCTGTGTGTACTGGCGGACACCCACGGACGTCCTGTGTGTACTGAACAGACGGACCACATGGGCCAAATCGTCCGAACAGTCCCAGAAGGGTCAGCGTGTGAGTCCAAGGACCACGTGCCGATATGTACTGATGGACAGCACAGACGTCCTCTGGTGCTGACGGGCACACCAGGGACACACACGGACGCCACCAGACGTCCTGTGTGTGCTTATGGGACAGCCACGGTCCTGTGCGTGCTGACGGACAGCCACGGTCAGCCACGGACGTCCTGTGTGTACAGAACAGACAGCCCACGTGGGCCAAAATCACCCGAACAGTCCATGGGAAGGGTCAGCGTGCTGAGTCCAAGGACCAACGTGCTGATATGTGTTCTGATGGACAGCCACAAACGTCATATGTGTGCTGACGGACACACACGGATACACACGGATACACACGGACAGCCACATAGTCCTTGTGTGTGCTGACGGACCCCAACAGGACATCATGGTGTACTGAAAGTCTGCCCACGTGGGCCAAAATCACCCGAACAGTCCACGGGAAGGCCAGCGTACTGAGTCCAAGGACCAACGTGCTGATATGTGTACTGATGGACAGCCGCAGACGTCCTGTGTGTTCTGACGGACACACACGGACAGCCACGGACAGCCACGGACGTCCTGTGTGTGCTGACGGACACACACGGACACACACAGACAGCCACGGACGTCCTGTGTGTGCTGACGGACACACACGGACACACACAGACAGCCACGGACGTCCTGTGTGTGCTGAAGGACACACAAGGACACACATAGACAGCCACGAACGTCCTGTGTGTGCTGGCGGACACCCACGGACATCCTGTGTGTACTGAACAGACAGCCCCCATGGGCCAAAATCATCGGAGCAGTCCACAGGAAGGGTCAGTGTGCTGAGTCCAAGGACCAACGTGCTGATATGTGTACTGATGGACAGCCACAGACGTCCTGTGTGTGCTGACGGACACACAGGGACACACACGGACAGCCACGAACGTCCTGTGTGTGCTGACAGACACCGATAGACGTCCTGTGTGTGGTGACAGACACCCACGGACGTCCTGTGTGTACTGAACAGACAGCCCACGTGGTCAAAATCACCCGAAACAGTCCACGGGAAGGGCCAGCGTGCTGAGTCCATGGACCAGCGTGCTGATATGTGTACTGATGGACAGCCACGGATGTCTGTGTGTGCTGACGGACACACAAGGATAGCCACAAACGTCCTGTGTGTGCTGACGGAAACACATGGTTACACACAGACAGCCACGGACGTCATGTGTGTGCTGACGAACACACATAGACACACACAGACAGCCACAGTCATCCTGTGTGTGCTGACGGACAGCCACGAACGTCCTGTGTGTGCTGGCGGACACCCACGGACGTCCTGTGTGTACAGAACAGACAGCCCACGTGGGCCAAAATCACCCGAACAGTCCACGGGAAGGGTCAGCGTGCTGAGTCCAAGGACCAACGTGATGATATGTGTACTGATGGACAGCCATAGACGTCCTGTGTGTGCTGACGGACACACACTGACACACACGGACAGCCACAGACGTGCTGTGTGTGCTGACGGACACCCACGGACGTCCTGTGTGTACTGAACAGATAGCCCACATGTCATGTCCCCGATCCTAGATAGGATTGCCCGGACGGGCCATGGTGCGGGGAGACGCACCAGTCAGGTCATTGGACCTTGAGACAAGCGTATCATGGCCCTGAATGAAGGTTAAGGGCATCAGTCAGCTGAGACTTAACCAGGATACGATGGAAACAAGGGTAAAGGAGTTGAGTGAGTGTTTAAGCAGCTGGACGAGTGTTGGTTTGAGTTCAATCAGCTCGGGTCAGCTGGTATTCAGTTCACCATGATCTGTTCAGCTCACATGAGCTGGTGGACTAGCTCACTCAGCTGGGAATAGCTGGAGGCCAGCTCAATCCAGTGGGACGGTGCGTTCTGGTTCGGATCAGTGTGGACGAGTCCGGGATGGTTACTGGGCGAGCCGATGGTCCTGGTGCAGGACGGTTTGACCAAATTGGTCTTAAGCTCGGGACAGGGAGTGGCCAAGCTTCCAGAGTGTGAGCTGAGGCTCAGTGATCGATTTGTGAAAGGAAGAAAAGGGGAGAAACCGCCAAGGGCGGTTATGGGACGGTTTTGGGAAGAAGGGATGTGATTTTTGGTAACTGTTCACCAGGCGGTTGGGACAGTTTAAGTCGTCCTCTCTCTCTCTCATTTCTACCATTCTGGTCGGATTTTTACTCACTTTCACACAGAGAGAACACAGAGAAAATTCAAGAGAGAAAGAGAGACACAAACTTTAGATTGGCCGTTTTGATCCAAGAGATTGTTCTTGAGTGTTCCTGGTGTGTTTGGGCGTGTGATCAAGAGGATGGATTTGAGGCAAGAAAGACAAGGAGAAGGCAAAGGAGAAAGAAGGAAGTCGCCCCTGGAGACCGAACTCCTAAGGTGAGAGGTGTGGCCAAGAGTAACAGACAAGGCCGCGGATGATGGCCGTGTGAGTCTGGCCGGTTTTGGATCGATTGGCCACTCCTTACTCTGACTTATTCTACTCTGTTTTCTTCATATATGTTGTGCTATGGATTGTTTTATGATATTACAGGGAAGGATCCATCGACCTTAAGGCCTTGGCCTGATCAAATCCCCATGAAAGTCCCTTGTTCTTGTGTGGGCTGTTCATGGCCGAGATAACTATGATCTGAGCCGGTTCTTTTGAATATGATTATCGGAATATTTTTCTTCCGAATATTCATGAGTTTTCATGAATTTTATTTGGTATTTGGATCTCTTTTTAAAGGGGTCAGACTTGACATTTTTGATGATTGTTCTTGACTAGATTGGATCCGACCATGCAATGTGAATTGATTCTTGTTTTCTAATCTAACCTTGTGATTGTGTGTTTGTTTGTGTTGGATCCAGGACCAGAAATGGACCGTGGTAAGGGAAAAGCACCATGAGAACCGCGGCCATGGGAAGATGTGTGGTGATTGGGTTGATTCTGAAAATTGTGTAATTATTGTAGCCTATTGTGCAACTTGTGAACTTATGCGATTCTAGTGTGTGATTTATCTACTAGGATGATGAATGATGTATGAACCTTGGTTATTATCTATGAAATATCTATTTGCCCTAGTTGATGCTGGATTGTTTAAGTGTGAATGTTGGAACCTCAAAACTCTGAAAAAGACTTAGAATTATTTAACACTTGAACTGGTTGCATTGTTTGGTGAGGCCGCGGTCTGGTTGGATTGGGGAATCCAGGATCGGGTCTTACAAGTTTGTATCAGAGCATTCTTGATTCTAGGATTTGTTGGGTTATTGGTTCACCACGCACTTGGCCGTTTGGACTCATGGTGAGATAGTTGGGAAAGACACTTACCCTTAGTGGAGTTTGCTTACAACAACAGCTTCCATACAAGCATTTGTATGTCACCATATGAGGCTTTGTATGGTAGGCCGTGCAGGACACCCCTAGCTGGACCCAAGTGGGGGAGCGTAGCATGTTGGGTCCTGAGATTGTAGAACAGACCACTGAGAAGATCAGGATGGTCAAAGGAGATGAAAGAGGCGCAGGACCGCCAAAAGTGGTATGCAGACAGCGTAGGAACATCTAAGTTTGAGGTCAATGACCTGGGTATCTCAGATGATTACCTTACCTTTAAGGGTAGGACCAGGGTTTCTGGACGAAAGAAACTGGATCCTAGGTACTTGGGTCCATTCAGGATCATAGAGAGAGTGGGGGCAGTGGCATACAAGTTGGACTTGCCATCAGCAATGGATGCATACCACAATGTGTTCCATGTATCCCAACTCCGGAAATGCTTATCTGAACAAGACATTGTCTTGCCCGAGATTCCTGCTGACCTTGGTAAGGACCTGGCTTTGGAAACCTTGCCGGTTTGGATTGTGGATCGGTCAGAGAAAACTATGAGAAAGAAGACAGTTCCCATGATCAAAGTGGTGTGGGATTACAATGGTAAAGACCTCATCACTTGGGAAACAGAAGCAAAGATGAAAGCTATGTATCCGGATTGGTACAGACAATTTCTTCCTGATGAAACACTTAACATGGATTCGAGGATGAATCCCAAGTTAGTGGGAGAGACTTGTCATGTCCCCGATCCTAGATAGGATCACCCGGACGGGCCATGGTGCGGGGAGACGCACCAGTCAGGTCATTGGACCTTGAGACAAGCGTATCATGGCCCTGAATGAAGGTTAAGGGCATCAGTAAGCTGAGACTTAACCAGGATACGATGGAAACAAGGGTAAAGGAGTTGAGTGAGTGTTTAGGCAGCTGGACGAGTGTTGGTTTGAGTTCAATCAGCTCAGGTCAGCTGGTGTTCAGTTCACCATGATCTGTTCAGCTCACAGGAGCTGGTGGACTAGCTCACTCAGCTGGGAACAGCTGGAGGTCAGCTCAATCCAGTGGGACGGTGCGTTCTGGTTCGGATCAGTGTGGACGAGTCCGGGACGGTTACTGGGCGAGCCGATGGTCCGGGTGCAGGACGGTTCGACCAAATTGGTCTTAAGCTCGGGACAGGGAGTGGCCAAGCTTCCAGAGTGTGAGCTGAGGCTCAGTGATCGATTTGTCAAAGGAAGAAAAGCGGAGAAACCGCCAATGGGCGGTTATGGGACGGTTTTGGGAAGAAGAGATGTGATTTTTGGTAACTGTTCGCCCAGGCGGTTGGGGACAGTTTAAGTCGTCTTCTCTCTCTCATTTCTGCCATTCTGGTCGATTTTTACTCACTTTCACAGAGAGAAAAACACAGAGAAAATTCAAGAGAGAAAGAGAGACACAAACTTTGGATTGGCCATTTTGATCCAAGAGATTGTTCTTGAGTGTTCCTGGTGTGTTTGGGCGTGTGATCAAGAGGATGGATTTAAGGCAGAAAGACAAGGAGAAGGCAAAGGAGAAAGAGAAGGAAGTCGCCCCTGGAGACCGAACTCCTAAGGTGAGAGGTGTGGCCAAGAGTAACCGGACAAGGCCGCGGATGATGGCCGTGTGAGTCTGGCCGGTTTGGATCGATTGGCCACTCCTTACTCTGACTTCGTCTACTCTGTTTTCTTCATATATGTTGTGCTATGGATTGTTTTATGATATTACAGGGAAGGATCCATCGATCTTAAGGCCTTGGCCTGATCAAATCCCCATGAAAGTCCCTTGTTCTTGTGTGGGCTGTTCATGGCCGAGATCACTATGATCTGCGACGGTTCTTTTGAATCTGATTATGGAATATTTTTCTTCTGAATATTCATGAGTTTTCATCAATTTTATTTGGTATTTGGATCTCTTTTTTAAAGGGGTCAGATTGACATTTTTGATGATTGTTCTTGACTAGATTGGATCCGACCATGCAATGTGAATTGATTTTTGTTTTGTAATCTAACCTTTTGATTGTGTGTTTGTTTGTGTTGGATCCAGGACCAGAAGTGGACCGTGGTAAGGGAAAAGCACCATGAGGACTCGGCCATGGGAGATATGTGGTGATTAGGTTGATTCTGAAAATTGTGTAATTATTGTAGCCTATTGTGCAACTTGTGAACTTATGCGATTCTAGTGTGTGATTATATATTAGGATGATGAATGATGTATGAACCTTGGTTATTATCTATGAAATATCTATTTGCCCTAGTTGATGGTGGATTGTTTAAGTGTGAATGTTGGAACCTCAAAACTCTGAAAAAGACTTAGAATTATTTAACACTTGAACTTGAATATGAAAGATGGAACTGGTTACATTGTTTGGTGAGGCCGCTGTCTGGTTGGATTGGGGAATCCAGGATCGGGTCTTACACCACGTGGGCCAAAATCACCCAAATAGTCAACGGGAAGGGCCAGCGTGCTGATATGTATACTGATGGACAGCGACTGTCACGCCCCCAATCCTGGAAAGGATTGTCGGGACGGCAATGGTTCGAGGAATCGTACCAGTCAGTCTTAGGACATCAAGGCAAGCTTTCCATGGTCGGGAAAGAGGGTCAAGGACATAAGGAAACTTAGACTTAACCTTATACAAGCTAAGAGACAGCTAGGACGAGTAAGACGGTAACTGGACGAAGTGGACGAGTAGCTCGACCAGCTCAATGAAGCTAGGTTTAGTTCACTCCAGCTCCATCCCTACTAAGTCAGCTCCACTAGCTGGACTACTAGCTCACCCAGCTGAGGTAGCTGAGAGTCAGATCACCTCAGCTAGACGGACTGTTCGGGCTTTAGGCTGATGGTCCGGGTCCGGGTCAGTGGCGGGCTGTGAGGTCCGGCCATGAGGCCATGGGCTGTTGGGTCTTTGGGCAAGGCCGTGGGCTAAGTCCAAGAGGCTTGGGGCGTGGGTTGGGCTTGTGACCGACCCCAAACCCAATCAGAAAGTGCGAAGGGATGCAAGTGGCCGAAAGGGGACAACCCTTGGCCGATGGTTGCCCATTCGCTAGCAAGTCGTGCCTGTTCGTGGGGCAAGACTTACCCCCTCGTTTTCTATAAATATGTGGGGCTCTCCTGTCGATTTCATTATCCAATTCCAGAGTAAAAAACTCAGAGAAAAACGTAGAGAGAGAGAGAGTCCCGGCCAAGAGATCGGCCGGAAAAGGGCCGGTCGTGGTGGTTTGTATCTCCGGCAAGGAGAACGGTTTAGGAGGGAGGAGGCCGTGTGGTTATGAATACCCACCGACTCATCGGCTAAGACAATGGGACCGTCCGAACCGGTCTAGCCATGGGCGTTTGGATTGTGTCCTATTCTTCTCATTCTTTTCATCCAATTATTCTTCTACTCCTTCTGTACATTGGCTTGGCCTTGTGGATATGTGGGGTTGGTTATAACCGTGGTTCTGGTTGAGTAATGCGGTCGTGGTCCATAACCGTCGAGTTAGGCGCGCGCATGGTCTAAACCGGCCTCAGGTGATCCGGTTGGATAGGGGCGGTTCTGTTCTGTTCTGAACGGTTGCAACCCTTCCCTGAACAGTCACAATGGTTCATGACTTGTGTAGGTTAAGGCGTGGTCTATTGGCCATAGGCCGGACACAAGCACGGACCAGACAGTCCATACGGATGGTTAGGTCAAACGGTTGGAGCATCTGAATGGGTGTGAGATGCCAAGGGTCATGAGTTGCCAAGAGGCACGAGTGTCCAAAGGGTACTAGTTCCCAAAGGGTGTTAGTTCCAAACGGTGCCATTGGTTCAAGGCTTAGGCCGAACCAAGTGGACAGTCCGCGGCTGCATAGTCGAAGGGACAGACGGTTAGTTTAACCGGAGTGTTGTGTCGCAAGGTCTGGTCTTGGGCCTTACCCTGTGGTATGGATCCGGCTATGGTTGGATGGTTCTAGCCGCAAAGGCTAAGTAGGATATCTTACAATCAACTTTGGTTTGGTGAGTAGGATAGGCGCCATATGCCTTATGTAGGGAGTAGACCCACATGATGGCAATGGAAGGCCGGTTATGTCAATACCTGCCAAGTAGGCGATGGCTTATCAAGTCTAGTGGTCGGATCATGTTTCATGACGATGGTTCGATGGCCGAACACTAGTATGGATAGTCACGTTGCTGGAGTAAGTGTATTGATGTGATGCTTTTAGATATCAACCTTGGTGTTGATAGCTTCGAGATTGGCTAAGAGTTATGACGAAGTGTATGGCTAGTATTATGTGTCGTAGACATAAGTACTAAGCCTAAGTATGGTTGTTCAAGGAAGAACCGTGTATAAGATCTGGTCATGGTTGAGTATGGACGACCTGACCTCTGGATGATGGTCTAAGGTGTCAGTACTAACCTGATAATGAATGCATCGGTTGGTATGAAAAGTCATATCTGTTGTCTGGTTAAGTCCCAAGGCCGATCAGGCCAGATGATGACTCATCAGTTCCAAGTCATGTGAGGATGGTTGGTTGATTGACTTAGGATCTAATGAGCTTTGTCAGTCCATAAGATGGACTTGTACACTTGCCTATAAGGCAAAAAGGATTTCGGATTGTGCATGAGCCAAGAAAGGCCAGATGTATATCTTATCCTTTCGAAGACTTCTCAAAGGTTACTTATGTCTGTGGGGATGGTTGGTTTAATGACTAAGTACCTAGGGGAGTTGTTTGATGCAGGAGTCAAGATAAGGACCTTAAGTAAGATCATTGAGTGATCGTGGTCCAACTGTTAAGCAAGAGCAATTCGAGTCAATGAGGACCGATGAGCTAATAAGCTCCATAGATGTGGCAAAGTATGATCTAGCATTTACTTATGTAGATCTAGATAGAATGGTTTAGGGGAATGAAACCTCAGAATCGTATGACTTGGTTTGGGTTTTGGATTGACCTTTAAGCTAATTGGTAGTTGAGTAAACTGACCAAGGCTAAGGTGATTCGACCAAACAAGTGTTAGATTGGTTTTAGACCAATGGATAATTATAGAATAATCCGCTTCGTATTTGTTGAAAGGACCTAGGCTATTAATGACTAGGGAAGTCTTTAGCTAAGATCTAAGTTAGCCCTCGCCTTTAGGCGATATTATAAATAAAGGGCAAAAATTAAGAGGTTCGGCCAGGAAGTGGACCCGAGCGACGTGAGGCATCGACCGCCGGCCTAGGCGGCCGGGATCGGGTCTTACAATTGGTATCAGAGCCAGTTGATCCTGTTTAGGACAACGCTCTATGATTATGCGTTCCATACCGAAATTATTTCCAAAACTATGATGACTATGAAACCTGAGTTGGGGTGAGCTGAGCCAGAAAGAGTTGAGGTAAGCTAGGGTATCATGCTTATGAATGTGGGAATTCTAAGATGAACCGGCTTAGCCAAGATACATTTTCCAGGGCAAGAACCTAAAAACAGAAAGGTTGGTCGATCTAGTATTTAGAAGTAATAGACGGGTTGGAAGGGATGAAGCAATGCAAGACTTGTTTATGGATGACCTAAACAAGGGAAGTAATGTAGACCAGAGAGTGGCTTAGGTTGAAATAAACGTGCAGCATTCTACTGAAGTTAAGTGTTATCCCTTGATGGCCGTTCATAATAAGTAAAAGCATATGCAATATTAAAACTGACTCAAGGAGACACTACATGACCAGTACACGAGTGGACTTCTGATCAGATGGATCAGTTAGGACTTGGTATAAGTCAAGGTAGGTTTCCATTGATCGTGTCAGATGGAATGAATCAATTCCAATCTGAATCCGTCCAAAGAAAGAATTGAGGAAACTCAGGGTGGTTGTTCCAATCATTGGAAGAACATAATGTTAAGTATCTTAGTATGAGGGGGATTGAGGTATATTATAATTGCTGTTGTGTCTGGTGTCAGCATTCGCAATAGTAAGACGCTTTGGAGAATGGTATGGGACGTTTTCCAAATGTGTGATCAAACCGAAATCCTACTCATCTAGGTACCCACTGGAAGTGGAACGGGTGGCTTTGTTGGAGTCTAACTTGGCTGAAGAAGCTAAGCTTAAGGCTAAGCCACAGTCTGTCCCATCGGGCAAAACTAATGATAAAAAGAGAAAATGGGACCGGGTGGACGGAGGCCGACCTGCGTGTTCCAAATGTGGACGGAACCATCCTGGTGAGTGCTGGAAGGCCAAGGGAGCTTGTGTTCGTTGTGGCAGCATGGACCATGGGGTTCAGAACTGTCCTCGACCGAACCCGTCTGGTAGAAGCGGCCAGATGAATTGTTTCCATTGCGGCCAGCAAGGACATTTCCAATCGGAGTGTCCCAAGCTGCAAGGAAGTTAGGGGAAGGGCCGTGGAGGCACAGGCAAGGCGTCCCAAGGCAAACCAACCACAACACGAGGGTGTATATAACTGTCACGAAACGACGGAGCTTCCGGATCTTTTGATTCGATCTCTGGCATTCTCTAAATTTATCTTTTTACATTCAAGTACTAATGCTTGGTTTGGAACCTAGAATAGTCTAGGGGATTATGATGGGGGTCTCTGATAGGAACCCTCATGATTGGTGGGAAAAAAAAACCCACGTACTTTCCGACGCAGGGGCTACGCATAGGATTTGTGAGTCCGGGGACTGGGGGAAAGGTCGGAAAGGGTCTGTTCTGTCTGTACGCTGGTGATAATTTTGGGATAGTGAGGGCAGCCGGTGGGCAAGCCAGGAACTCACTAGATCTCATGTCGAATATCCCAGTGCAGATCCAGGGAAAGGTCTTCCTGTGAATCTGGTCTGTGTCCACCTAAAGAATCACGAGATGATCCTAGGTATGGACTGTTGGGAAAGTATCGGGCCACTCTCGATTGCCATATAGTCGTGTGCAATGGAGACTGGGCTTCATCCGATCCAGTACCAATGTCTGTGTCCGGCTTAAGAGAAAGTAGTGGTTGCAGCAGTTCGAGCGATTTGGGATGCTTGAACAGGGTTGTCAGTCCTTTGGCTACAATTACAACTACAGAGCCTGACAGTTATGTCTGTCGGAAAGACCTTTCTGAGATTCGTTGGTGTCGGAGTTCCCATATGTGTTCTGTTCGCTACAGGTGTCCCCCTGATAGGTCGGATCCATTTATGATTGAACTGGAACCAGGGACAGCTCCGCTGTCCTAGAATCCATTTCTGTCGGCTCTGGCCGAGATGACAGGGCCGAAATTGACCATGTCCGAGAGAGGACCATGGTCGCAGTACAACCAAGTCGGAGTTTTGACCTACGGTTGAGAATGATCAAGTCCAGTAATGGACGAGGATCAGGCACGACCTATTCGGAGATGGACCTATGGTTGGGGTGAAACGGTCGAGTCCCTGAGTGGACCAGGACCAGAGTACAATCGAGTCCAAGGAAGGACCAGGATCGAATTATGACAAAGTCCTAAGAAGGATAGAAGTCAAGTATGAGGTGTTTTTAGTCTAGAGGGACTAAGATCGCAATGTGGCCCAGCCTGAAAAGGTTGTGGCCGGTTAAGGGGATGATCCAGTACGTTGTGGCTGAGGTCATGAAAACTTATTGTCCATGAGGACAAAAGAACCATAACAATCTGTTAGGACTCGTTGTAGGACGAGCAGCCTAAAGATTGGAACAAGTTCGTGAGGACTTGACTGGTACATCGAGTGGTGTGGGGATTGGCCAAATCTACTAAGGCTCGAGTATGCAGCATGTTCCTAGGGACTGATTATGATCTAGTCTTGGACTATGATCAGAGAAGAAGAATAAAATCTGAAGAAGATGCTATTCAAAGGAAAGACATAGACTTGTTGGATACTAGGACCGCAACCTGGAGAGTTCGGCCAGTGACAAAAGGAATGTCTTTGGATGGATTTTAAGTATCACTTGAACTGGGTGCTTGATGGGACCCTCGACTGTGGTCAAAGGAGACAAGTAAGGGTGCATCAGCGAAACCAGAAAGGACCACTTGATAGTATTTTTGTGGTTAAATCCTTATCAAGTGGGGGAGACTTGTACAACGATGGTCAAAGGAAAATTGATCATCCAAGTGGTCATTTGGTGGTGTTTGAATCAAGCTTGTTTTATTCTCTGATCAAGACTAGAATAAGTTCGGTTGGAATATTTTGTCTTGGGACAAGGTATAATCATCACCGGATTCGAGGACGAATCCATTAACAAGTGGGGTAAGACTTGTCACGCCCCCAATCCTGGAAAGGATTTTCGGACGGCAATGGTTTCGCGAAAACGTACCAGCCAGTTTAGGACATCAAGGCAAGCGTTCCATGGTCGAGAAAGAAG
>NW_026016590.1:265847-373242 GCF_020379485.1 Brassica napus | reverse complement strand
AGTGGGATAGCTTCTTCATCCTAACTCCTATGAGATTTATTCGACTTCCTGGTGATTCTCCACTACTTTATGTTTCAAATCAAGCTTCTTACACAGCGTGATTCATCCTGGTTTGATTAGAATGACAAGAAGCTGTCATATTCCAAACAGGAAACTGGGATCACCTGATTTGAAAGTGGGATAGCTTCTTCATCCTTTCAACTCCTATGAGATTTAATTCGACTTCCTGGTGATTCTCCACTACTTTATGTATCAAATCAAGCTTCTTACATCGCGATTCATCCTGGTTTGATTAGAATGACAAAGAAGCTGTCATATTCCCAAACAGGAAAACTGGGATCACCTGATTTGAAAGTGGGATAGCTTCTTCATCCTAACTCCTATGAGATTTATTCACTTCCTGGTGATTCTCCACTACTTTATGTATCAAAATCAAGCTTCTTACATCGCGATTCATCCTGGTTTGATTAGAATGACAAAGAAGCTGTCATATTCCCAAACAGGAAAACTGGGATCACCTGATTTGAAAGTGGGATAGCTTCTTCATCCTAACTCCTATGAGATTTATTCACTTCCTGGTGATTCTCCACTACTTTATGTTTCAAAATCAAGCTTCTTACATCGCGATTCATCCTGGTTTGATTAGAATGACAAAGAAGCTGTCATATTCCCAAACAGGAAAACTGGGATCACCTGATTTGAAAGTGGGATAGCTTTTTCATCCTAACTCCTATGAGATTTATTCAGCTTCCTGGTGATTCTCCACTACTTTATGTATCAAAATCAAGCTTCTTACATCGCGATTCATCCTGGTTTGATTAGAATGACAAAGAAGCTGTCATATTCCCAACAGGAAAACTGGGATCACCTGATTTGAAAGTGGGATAGCTTCTTCATCCTAACTCCTATGAGATTTATTCGACTTCCTGGTGATTCTCCACTACTTTATGTATCAAAATCAAGCTTCTTACATCGCGATTCATCCTGGTTTGATTAGAATGACAAAGAAGCTGTCATATTCCCAAACAGGAAAACTGGGATCACCTGATTTGAAAGTGGGATAGCTTCTTCATCCTAACTCCTATGAGATTTATTCGCTTCCTGGTGATTCTCCACTACTTTATGTATCAAAATCAAGCTTCTTACATCGCGATTCATCCTGGTTTGATTAGAATGACAAAGAAGCTGTCATATTCCCAAACAGGAAAACTGGGATCACCTGATTTGAAAGTGGGATAGCTTCTTCATCCTAACTCCTATGAGATTTATTCAGCTTCCTGGTGATTCTCCACTACTTTATGTATCAAAATCAAGCTTCTTACATCGCGATTCATCCTGGTTTGATTAGAATGACAAGAAGCTGTCATATTCCCAAACAGGAAAACTGGGATCACCTGATTTGAAAGTGGGATAGCTTCTTCATCCTAACTCCTATGAGATTTATTCACTTCCTGGTGATTCTCCACTACTTTATGTATCAAAATCAAGCTTCTTACATCGCGATTCATCCTGGTTTGATTAGAATGACAAAGAAGCTGTCATATTCCCAAACAGGAAAACTGGGATCACCTGATTTGAAAGTGGGATAGCTTCTTCATCCTAACTCCTATGAGATTTATTCAGCTTCCTGGTGATTCTCCACTACTTTATGTATCAAAATCAAGCTTCTTACATCGCGATTCATCCTGGTTTGATTAGAATGACAAAGAAGCTGTCATATTCCCAACCAGGAAAACTGGGATCACCTGATTTGAAAGTGGGATAGCTTCTTCATCCTAACTCCTATGAGATTTATTCAGCTTCCTGGTGATTCTCCACTACTTTATGTATCAAAATCAAGCTTCTTACATCGCGATTCATCCTGGTTTGATTAGAATGACAAAGAAGCTGTCATATTCCCAAACAGGAAAACTGGGATCACCTGATTTGAAAGTGGGATAGCTTCTTCATCCTAACTCCTATGAGATTTATTCAGCTTCCTGGTGATTCTCCACTACTTTATGTATCAAAATCAAGCTTCTTACATCGCGATTCATCCTGGTTTGATTAGAATGACAAAGAAGCTGTCATATTCCCAAACAGGAAAACTGGGATCACCTGATTTGAAAGTGGGATAGCTTCTTCATCCTAACTCCTATGAGATTTATTCAGCTTCCTGGTGATTCTCCACTACTTTATGTATCAAAATCAAGCTTCTTACATCGCGATTCATCCTGGTTTGATTAGAATGACAAAGAAGCTGTCATATTCCCAAACAGGAAAACTGGGATCACCTGATTTGAAAGTGGGATAGCTTCTTCATCCTAACTCCTATGAGATTTATTCGACTTCCTGGTGATTCTCCACTACTTTATGTATCAAAATCAAGCTTCTTACATCGCGATTCATCCTGGTTTGATTAGAATGACAAAGAAGCTGTCATATTCCCAAACAGGAAAACTGGGATCACCTGATTTGAAAGTGGGATAGCTTCTTCATCCTAACTCCTATGAGATTTATTCGACTTCCTGGTGATTCTCCACTACTTTATGTATCAAAATCAAGCTTCTTACATCGCGATTCATCCTGGTTTGATTAGAATGACAAAGAAGCTGTCATATTCCCAAACAGGAAAACTGGGATCACCTGATTTGAAAGTGGGATAGCTTCTTCATCCTAACTCCTATGAGATTTATTCACTTCCTGGTGATTCTCCACTACTTTATGTATCAAAATCAAGCTTCTTACATCGCGATTCATCCTGGTTTGATTAGAATGACAAAGAAGCTGTCATATTCCCAAACAGGAAAACTGGGATCACCTGATTTGAAAGTGGGATAGCTTCTTCATCCTAACTCCTATGAGATTTATTCAGCTTCCTGGTGATTCTCCACTACTTTATGTATCAAAATCAAGCTTCTTACATCGCGATTCATCCTGGTTTGATTAGAATGACAAAGAAGCTGTCATATTCCCAAACAGGAAAACTGGGATCACCTGATTTGAAAGTGGGATAGCTTCTTCATCCTAACTCCTATGAGATTTATTCACTTCCTGGTGATTCTCCACTACTTTATGTATCAAAATCAAGCTTCTTACATCGCGATTCATCCTGGTTTGATTAGAATGACAAAGAAGCTGTCATATTCCCAAACAGGAAAACTGGGATCACCTGATTTGAAAGTGGGATAGCTTCTTCATCCTAACTCCTATGAGATTTATTCGACTTCCTGGTGATTCTCCACTACTTTATGTATCAAAATCAAGCTTCTTACATCGCGATTCATCCTGGTTTGATTAGAATGACAAAGAAGCTGTCATATTCCCAAACAGGAAAACTGGGATCACCTGATTTGAAAGTGGGATAGCTTCTTCATCCTAACTCCTATGAGATTTATTCAGCTTCCTGGTGATTCTCCACTACTTTATGTATCAAAATCAAGCTTCTTACATCGCGATTCATCCTGGTTTGATTAGAATGACAAAGAAGCTGTCATATTCCCAAACAGGAAAACTGGGATCACCTGATTTGAAAGTGGGATAGCTTCTTCATCCTAACTCCTATGAGATTTATTCGACTTCCTGGTGATTCTCCACTACTTTATGTATCAAAATCAAGCTTCTTACATCGCGATTCATCCTGGTTTGATTAGAATGACAAAGAAGCTGTCATATTCCCAAACAGGAAAACTGGGATCACCTGATTTGAAAGTGGGATAGCTTCTTCATCCTAACTCCTATGAGATTTATTCGACTTCCTGGTGATTCTCCACTACTTTATGTATCAAAATCAAGCTTCTTACATCGCGATTCATCCTGGTTTGATTAGAATGACAAAGAAGCTGTCATATTCCCAAACAGGAAAACTGGGATCACCTGATTTGAAAGTGGGATAGCTTCTTCATCCTAACTCCTATGAGATTTATTCGACTTCCTGGTGATTCTCCACTACTTTATGTATCAAAATCAAGCTTCTTACATCGCGATTCATCCTGGTTTGATTAGAATGACAAAGAAGCTGTCATATTCCCAAACAGAAAACTGGGATCACCTGATTTGAAAGTGGGATAGCTTCTTCATCCTAACTCCTATGAGATTTATTCAGCTTCCTGGTGATTCTCCACTACTTTATGTATCAAAATCAAGCTTCTTACATCGCGATTCATCCTGGTTTGATTAGAATGACAAAGAAGCTGTCATATTCCCAAACAGGAAAACTGGGATCACCTGATTTGAAAGTGGGATAGCTTCTTCATCCTAACTCCTATGAGATTTATTCAGCTTCCTGGTGATTCTCCACTACTTTATGTATCAAAATCAAGCTTCTTACATCGCGATTCATCCTGGTTTGATTAGAATGACAAAGAAGCTGTCATATTCCCAAACAGGAAAACTGGGATCACCTGATTTGAAAGTGGGATAGCTTCTTCATCCTAACTCCTATGAGATTTATTCGACTTCCTGGTGATTCTCCACTACTTTATGTATCAAAATCAAGCTTCTTACATCGCGATTCATCCTGGTTTGATTAGAATGACAAAGAAGCTGTCATATTCCCAAACAGGAAAACTGGGATCACCTGATTTGAAAGTGGGATAGCTTCTTCATCCTAACTCCTATGAGATTTATTCACTTCCTGGTGATTCTCCACTACTTTATGTATCAAAATCAAGCTTCTTACATCGCGATTCATCCTGGTTTGATTAGAATGACAAAGAAGCTGTCATATTCCCAAACAGGAAAACTGGGATCACCTGATTTGAAAGTGGGATAGCTTCTTCATCCTAACTCCTATGAGATTTATTCAGCTTCCTGGTGATTCTCCACTACTTTATGTATCAAAATCAAGCTTCTTACATCGCGATTCATCCTGGTTTGATTAGAATGACAAAGAAGCTGTCATATTCCCAAACAGGAAAACTGGGATCACCTGATTTGAAAGTGGGATAGCTTCTTCATCCTAACTCCTATGAGATTTATTCAGCTTCCTGGTGATTCTCCACTACTTTATGTATCAAAATCAAGCTTCTTACATCGCGATTCATCCTGGTTTGATTAGAATGACAAAGAAGCTGTCATATTCCCAAACAGGAAAACTGGGATCACCTGATTTGAAAGTGGGATAGCTTCTTCATCCTAACTCCTATGAGATTTATTCGACTTCCTGGTGATTCTCCACTACTTTATGTATCAAAATCAAGCTTCTTACATCGCGATTCATCCTGGTTTGATTAGAATGACAAAGAAGCTGTCATATTCCCAAACAGGAAAACTGGGATCACCTGATTTGAAAGTGGGATAGCTTCTTCATCCTAACTCCTATGAGATTTATTCGACTTCCTGGTGATTCTCCACTACTTTATGTATCAAAATCAAGCTTCTTACATCGCGATTCATCCTGGTTTGATTAGAATGACAAAGAAGCTGTCATATTCCCAAACAGGAAAACTGGGATCACCTGATTTGAAAGTGGGATAGCTTCTTCATCCTAACTCCTATGAGATTTATTCAGCTTCCTGGTGACTCTCCACTACTTTATGTATCAAAATCAAGCTTCTTACATCGCGATTCATCCTGGTTTGATTAGAATGACAAAGAAGCTGTCATATTCCCAAACAGGAAAACTGGGATCACCTGATTTGAAAGTGGGATAGCTTTTTCATCCTAACTCCTATGAGATTTATTCGACTTCCTGGTGATTCTCCACTACTTTATGTATCAAAATCAAGCTTCTTACATCGCGATTCATCCTGGTTTGATTAGAATGACAAAGAAGCTGTCATATTCCCAAACAGGAAAACTGGGATCACCTGATTTGAAAGTGGGATAGCTTCTTCATCCTAACTCCTATGAGATTTATTCGACTTCCTGGTGATTCTCCACTACTTTATGTTTCAAAATCAAGCTTCTTACATCGTGATTCATCCTGGTTTGATTAGAATGACAAAGAAGCTGTCATATTCCCAAACAGGAAAACTGGGATCACCTGATTTGAAAGTGGGATAGCTTTTTCATCCTAACTCCTATGAGATTTATTCGACTTCCTGGTGATTCTCCACTACTTTATGTATCAAAATCAAGCTTCTTACATCGCGATTCATCCTGGTTTGATTAGAATGACAAAGAAGCTGTCATATTCCCAAACAGGATAACTGGGATCACCTGATTTGAAAGTGGGATAGCTTCTTCATCCTAACTCCTATGAGATTTATTCGACTTCCTGGTGATTCTCCACTACTTTATGTTTCAAAATCAAGCTTCTTACATCGCGATTCATCCTGGTTTGATTAGAATGACAAAGAAGCTGTCATATTCCCAAACAGGAAAACTGGGATCACCTGATTTGAAAGTGGGATAGCTACTTCATCCTTACTCCTATGAGATTTATTCAGCTTCCTGGTGATTCTCCACTACTTTATGTATCAAAATCAAGCTTCTTACGTCGCGATTCATCCTGGTTTGATTAGAATGACAAAAAAGCTGTCATATTCCCAAACAGGAAAACTGGGATCACCTGATTTGAAAGTGGGATAGCTTCTTCATCCTAACTCCTATGAGATTTATTCAGCTTCCTGGTGACTCTCCACTACTTTATGTATCAAAATCAAGCTTCTTACATCGCGATTCATCCTGGTTTGATTAGAATGACAAAGAAGCTGTCATATTCCCAAACAGGAAAACTGGGATCACCTGATTTGAAAGTGGGATAGCTTCTTCATCCTAACTCCTATGAGATTTATTCAGCTTCCTGGTGATTCTCCACTACTTTATGTTTCAAAATCAAGCTTCTTACATCGCGATTCATCCTGATTTGATTAGAATGACAAAGAAGCTGTCATATTCCCAAACAGGAAAACTGGGATCACCTGATTTGAAAGTGGGATAGCTTCTTCATCCTAACTCCTATGAGATTTATTCAGCTTCCTGGTCATTCTCCACTACTTTATGTATCAAAATCAAGCTTCTTACATCGCGATTCATCCTGGTTTGATTAGAATGACAAAGAAGCTGTCATATTCCCAAACAGGAAAACTGGGATCACCTGATACAAGCCTAAGCTATCAAAGGCTATATGTTTCCAAGCAAGAGAGAAGGAGCCGATCTAACACAAGGGTGATCCGGATGGACTGATCTAATCAACCAAGGGATCTGAACTGGAACTGTATGATGGGATGAAGTGCCCCACACGAGAGATGGGAGGCTCGTGATACAACACAAGGTTCCTCTAGGCCGTGGAGGTACTGGTCTCACAAGGCAAAGAGAAGGAGGCGAGTTCTAGCTTGAGAGCTCTAGGTTTTCTTTAAAAGAAAAGTTTATGTTTATTCAAAGTCTGCCTCAAAAGGGGGCATGCGAAAACATATAAATAGGACCAAAGGAACAGGCGCCACTTAGGTCACGAAAATACAAATAAGGAAACAAACTATAGTGTAAAACATAAAATAAGGTCATGAGTCTTCTTAGCCTTGGATCGAACTCAGCACTTGGGATAAGTGTGAAGCAAGTTGTGGCCTCGTTAAAAACCTCCCCTGGAAAACCCATTTGGGACAAAACCAAGAGTAAGGGAAAAAGAGCACACACAAAAAGCTTAGCCTAGTTGCTAGATTCGTCCAAGAGACTTGCTAGGCAAGTTGATCTTCCATGGTAATGATCATCAGGTTGGTGTGGCATTGCTCCGGGATGAATGGCCACATATCCTCACTTGATGCTTGTTTCTCCTTAACCGGTTCTTCACCCTTCAGTTCATCTTTTTTCAAGCTTGATTCACCAGCCAGTTTAACCTGTCCAAGATCAGAAGCAAGTATCATGCTCTCATTAAATTTATGTTAAAGTATCTTAGCTCTTTGTCTAGTGATAGCTCCCTTGAATACGGTTGGTACTGGCACTTCTTGGACTGTCTCTGATTTGGTTATGTTGCTGATCATGTCCTGGATATCAGGTTCAGTTAAGTCTGGTTCCGGCTCTGGTTGAATGTCCTCATCATTCCCTCCCTCTTCAAAAGGTTTTGACCTCAAAACTGGTTCATCTGCAAAACAAGGAGATAGATCAGTAACATTGAAAGTAGAAGACACATTCAACTCACCTGGCAGATCAAGATGGTAGGCATTGTTGTTGATCCTCTCAACAACTTGAAATGGGCCGTCTCCTCTTGGCTTCAGCTTGGAACTTCTCTGGTTAGGAAACCTTTCTTGCCGCATGTGTAACCAAACCCACTCTCCTGGTTCAAATACAATTTCCTTGCGGCCCTTGTTGGCATGTTTAGTGTACTGCTCAGTCCTCTTCTCCAAATTCTCTTGAACCTTCTGATGGAGTTCCTTGACATAAGCAGCTTTAGCTTCCCCGGTAAGACTGACAACTTCAGCTGGAGGTAAAGGTTTAAGATCCAAAGGGGTTTTCGGGTTGAACCCATAGGCTGCCTCAAAGGGGGACATCTTAGTGGCTGAATGCTGAGCTCGGTTGTATGCAAATTCGATGAATGGAATACAATCAACCCAATTCTTCATGTTCTTCCCAATGGTTGCCCTAAGCAGCGTAGAGAGCGTCCTGTTGACAACTTCAGTCTGCCCATCAGTTTGGGGATGACAAGTAGTAGAGAATAGCAACTTTGTACCCAACTTCTTCCATAGTGTTCTCCAAAAGTGGCTGAGGAACTTGGTGTCTCGGTCAGATACAATAGTCCTTGGCACCCCATGTAAGCGCACTACCTCCTTAAAGAACAGATCAGCTGTTTTGGACGCATCATTCACCTTGGCACAAGGTATGAAGTGTGCCATTTTGAAGAATCTGTCCACGACAACGAAGATTGAATCCTTGTGATGAATTTTTGGTAATCCTAGAACAAAATCCATGGAGATGTCTACCCAAGGAGCTGTAGGAATCGGTAGTGGCATGTAAAGGCCATGAGGCTGGACTCTAGACTTAGCTTTCTTGCAAGTTACACATCTGGCGCAATGAGATTCTACGGATTTCTTAAGATGCGGCCAATAGAAATGTTCCCTGACCACAGCAAATGTCTTATCTACTCCAAAGTGACCCATGAGCCCTCCTCCGTGAGCCTCTCTAGTGATTAGATCTCTCAAGGAGCATTGAGGAATGCACAATCTCCTGCCCTTGAAAAGAAATCCCTCATGCAAGTAGAATTTTCCTTGTGGTCCTTTGGTGCAACTTGAGTAGATAGCAGCAAGATCCGGATCTTCTCCGTACAAACTTTTGATGAACTCAAATCCCAACACCTTTGCTTCCATGGTTGCAATCAAAGCATATCTCTTGGAGAGTGCATCTGCTACAATGTTCTCCTTGCCCTTCTTATACTTGATAATGTAGGGAAATGTCTCAATAAACTCTAACCAGCGAGCATGTCTTGTAAGACCCGATCCCGGCCGACCAGGCCGCGGTCGATGCCTCACGTCGCTCGGTCTATACACTGACCGAACCTCTAAAAATTTTGCCCTTTATTTAAAAACATCGCCCATAGGCGAGGGCTAACTCAGATCTTAGCTCAAGACTACCTTAGTCATTCCCTAGCTTAGATCATTTCAACTTATGCACAGCGGAATAACATCTATCATCCATTGGACTAAATCCAATCTAACACTTGTCTGATCAGATCACCTCAGCTACTGGTCAGTAAACACAACTGCCAGCTAGCTCCAAGGTCGAATCTGAACCTAGACCAAGTCATACAATCAGAGGTTCTGTTCCCCTAAGCCATTCTATCTAGATCTATGCAACATTGACAGATCATACCTGCATAAACTCTTCCCTTGGGTACTTAGTCATTCAGCCAACCATCCCCACAGACATAAGTAACCTTTGGGAAGTCTTCAATCAGCTAAGGACATGCATCTGGCCCTTACCGGTTCATGCACTGTTCCACATCCTTTTGCCTTATCAACTTATGATACCAAGTCCAGCTCATGGACTAATCATACCAAGTCCTCTCATGGACTAACCAGATCAAGTCCTCACAAAGACTAACAATGCCCATCAGATCCTGAGTCAATCAACCAACCACCCCACATGACTCAGAACTGATGAGTCTTCATACTTCCTAATCAGTCATGGAACCATGTCCCACTGAACCTGATTAGTGTTGCTCTTACCACCGGTGCATCCTTTGATCAATCAGATCAGACACCTTGATCCATCATCCAAGGATCAGGTCGTCCATCCTTGCCAATGATCAGACCACACACGGCCTGCCTTACCAACACCAAGGTTGATAACCAGCAATTCCTTATGATCAATATCATAAGTGACAATATGTTCCAGCACACAACATATGATCAGATATCCTAACACAAGGATCTGACCCCAATATGCCCTCAGGTGCAATTTCGACCGCAAGCAACCCTGCTCCAAAAATCAATTAACATTCATGACAATTCATGATAAATCATAACTAAGAGAATGGTCCAATCAGATTTCCCAGAACCGATCTCGATCCTATGGATCTCGACCTAGAACAGCCCCACCGGCCACATTGACCATCTCGAAATCAATCAGATAAAAATCCCCTAATACCATGATAATTCATGATAATTCACCACTAAGAGGATTCCAAAGTCAGATCGCCATAAATCCATCAGGAAGTAGGAGATCCAGACTTAGCTGCCAAACCAAGGCCATGGAGGGTTCTTCTGAACCGGCCAAGCCATGGTTCAGTGCTACTATGTCTAATCATCAATCTCAATCATAAGAACAATGAATAATATGATTAATAATCATAAAACAGAGTAAGGTGTAACTGCTGGACCAGATCAACCCATAGTGTACCAGACTATGTCCAATGGTCTGCAGTCCCCACCTGTTACCTCATCAGGGGCGTCCATGCTCCTCCTAGCACGCCTTCATCAAACCCTTATCACATACTCCCAGTATTGATAAGATCTAACCATGGTTCGTGCCCATCACTCCTTCCATGAAACTTCCATGAAACCAGTTTCTATACTGCATCCATCTTCAAGGCTGTTCATGCCTTTGAGAGTGGAGTCAAGCCTTCCCCCTCCTCTCCTAACCAATTGCGTGTGTTCCCAAGACACATAGGAAGCCTTAGACATGATCATCCATGATCAATCACCATCCAAGGGTCGTGCATCACTTCCCTCTTTGTTCCCCATGAAACTGCTTTCCACACCAATCTCCCTTTAAGGCTGCATTGGCCCTTGGGAATGGATTCCGGCCAACTCCCTCCTTTCCTCACCATTTGCGTGTGTTCACAGGCTCCAGATAAGTCTTTGGGTGTTGTCAACAACGATCAAAACCGTTCAGAGGGTCGTTCTCAACTTCCCCCTTGATCTGCCCCAAAACTGTCTCTTTATGGCCTTCACACCACCATGGGTCTTGGATTGGGAATCCGACCAACTCTCTGTATTTTTTCTCTGGATTCTTTGTGTTTCAGGATGTAGAAATCGACCAGAATTCTCAGAAATGAGAGAGAGAGGACGATTTAAACTGTCCCCAACCGCCTGGGCGAACAGTTACCAAAATCCCATCCCTTCTTCCCAAAACCGTCCCATAACCGCCCCATAACCGCCCATTGGCGGTTTCTCCCCTTTTCTTCCTTTGGCAAATCGATCACTGAGCCTCAGCTCACACTCTGGAAGCTTGGCCACTCCCTGTCCCAAGACTAAGACCCATTTGGTCGAACCGTCCTGCACCCGGACCATCGGCTCGCCCAGTAACCGTCCCGGACTCGCCCACACTGATCCGAACCAGAACGCACCGTTCACCGGATTGAGCTGACCTCCAGCTGTTCCCAGCTGAGTGAGCTAGTCTACCAGCTCCTGTGAGCTGAACAGATCATGGTGAACTGAATACCAGCTGAACCGAGCTGATTGAACTCAAGCCAACACTCGTCCAGCTGCCTAAACACTCACCCAGCTCCTTTACCCTTATTTCCATCGTATCCTGGTTAAGTCTCAGCTGACTGATGCCCTTAACCCTCATTCAGGACCATGACACGCTTGTCCTTAGGTCATGTGACCTGACTGGTGCGTTTCCTTGCACCGCAGTCCGTCCGGACGATCCTATCCAGGATCGGGGACATGACAAGTCTCCCCCACTTACGAAGGATTCGTCCTCGAATCCAGTGGTGTTAACCTCTTGTCTCATGACCAAGGTTCCATCCGACCTTTTTGTACCCAGAACATGGAGCATGCTCGATTGGTTCTTTCTAACCAGTTCGTTGCATCTCCCACCTTGTTCTTTCTCACTGACCATGTCTTGGTCATCATATACACAACAAGTCTTCCCCACTTGATAGATTTTTAACCCAAAATCTTATCAAGTGGTCCATCAAGCACCCATACAAAGACATGACTTGTGTCACTGACCCAACTCTCCAGGTTGCGTTCCTAGTAGACACCAAGTCCATGTAGAACACTTTAGTTCCATGACTAGATCAAATTCAGTACCTAGGAACATACTGAGTACTCAAGTCTTAGTAGATTCAACCAATCTCCAAGCCACTCGATGCACCAGCCAAGTCCTAGTGAACATGTTCCAATCTTTAGGCTGCTCACTCTACCATGAGTCCTAACAGATTGTTCTGTTCCCTTAAGTCCTTCCTGGACAATAAGGTTTATGATTCCAGCAATTCATCAATCCTGGGTAAAGGGTACTTGTTCTTCCCAGTCACCCTGTTCAAACCCCTATAATCAATGCACAACCTAAAGCTACCATCCTTTTTTCTTAACAAATAGGACTGGTGCTCCCCAAGGTGATACACTAGGGTGTATGAACCCCTTCTCAAGCAACTCCTCAAGTTGCTTCTTCAGCTCTGCCATCTGAGCTGGTGCCATTCTATATGGACTTTTAGATAATGGGGCCGTTCCAGGTTCCAATTCAATGATGAATGGGTCAGCCCTATCAGGGGGAATGCCCTGTAGTGCCCCAAACACATCCTGAAATTCCCGAACCAACGGTATACCCTCTGGGTCACAGGCCCCTACAACCTCATCGGTGTAAATGGTAGCCAAAAAGGCCTCACAACCATTTCCAAGCATCCGTTCTACTTGGACTGCTGAAACCACCAACTACAAGAGGTTGGCTTGATTCCTTGGTACTTAATCGGGGTCCAAACTCGTTCTCAAGTTGCACCCTTCCCCGGTGACAATCTAGAGTTGCCCGATACTTTCCCAACCAGTCCATGCCCAAGATCACTTCATGATGCTTGAGGGGGACAACAATCAGATCTATAGGCATCGGCCTATCCAAGATCACCACAGGGATGTCCTTAACCAGACCGAGTGAGTTCATAACTTGCCCTCCGGCCGCACTCACTCGTTCAGGACCATCCCATGTTCCATACTGGAACAAACCTTTTCCAACCATTCCTGGACTCACAACACTATGTGTAGCTCCAGTATCAAATAATGTGTTTCCACACCACCGATCATTAAGTACTTAGATGAGTAGGATCTTGGTTTGATCACACATTTGGAAAATGTCCCATACCATTCTCCAAAGCATCACACATCTGTGAACGTCCCATACCATTCACAAAAGTGTTGATAGTATACTTCAATCCTCATCATACTAAGATACTTAACATCGTGTTTCCAATTCCTCTTGGAATTGATCCATTACATTCACTCAATCTTAAGGAATCCTACCTTGACTTACACTGAGTCCAAGCTGATCCATCTGATCACAAGCCCACTCATGTACTAGCCATGTAGCGTCTCCCTTAGACTAACATGAACATTGCATATGCTCACTTGTTTTGAACGGCCACCAAGGGATAACATTTACCTCCAAGAGAGTGCTGCACGTTTCTTTCAACCTAAGCCACTCTCTGGTCCATGTTACTTCCCTTGTCCAGGTCGTCCATACAAAGATCTTGCATTGCGTCCATCATCCAATCCGTCTATTATTCCCAAATAACTAGATAAACTAACCTTTATGTTTTCAGGGTCTTGCCGTGGAAGAGTGTATCTTGGCTAAGCCGGCTCATCTTGGAACTTCCCCGTTCACAAGCATGAATCCCAAACTTACCTCAACTCTCACTTGGCTCACAACAACTAAGGTTCCAAGTCATCTCAGTTTTCGGAAATAATTTCGGTTTGGAACTCAACATCTTTGAGCACTGTCCTTAACAGGATCAAGCATGCTCTGATACCAACTTGTAAGACCCGATCCCGGCCGACCAGGCCGCGGTCGATGCCTCACGTCGCTCGGTCTATACACTGACCGAAGCTCTAAAAATTTGCCCTTTATTTAAAAACATCGCCCATAGGCGAGGGCTAACTCAGATCTTAGCTCAAGACTACCTTAGTCATTCCCTAGCTTAGATCATTTCAACTTATGCACAGCGGAATAACATGTATCATCCATTGGACTAAATCCAATCTAACACTTGTCTGATCAGATCACCTCAGCTACTGGTCAGTAAACACAACTGCCAGCTAGCTCCAAGGTCGAATCTGAACCTAGACCAAGTCATACAATCAGAGGTTCTGTTCCCCTAAGCCATTCTATCTAGATCTATGCAACATTGACAGATCATACCTGCATAAACTCTTCCCTTGGGTACTTAGTCATTCAGCCAACCATCCCCACAGACATAAGTAACCTTTGGGAAGTCTTCAATCAGCTAAGGACATGCATCTGGCCCTTACCGGTTCATGCACTGTTCCACATCCTTTTGCCTTATCAACTTATGATACCAAGTCCAGCTCATGGACTAATCATACCAAGTCCTCTCATGGACTAACCAGATCAAGTCCTCACAAAGACTAACAATGCCCATCAGATCCTGAGTCAATCAACCAACCACCCCACATGACTCAGAACTGATGAGTCTTCATACTTCCTAATCAGTCATGGAACCATGTCCCACTGAACCTGATTAGTGTTGCTCTTACCACCGGTGCATCCTTTGATCAATCAGATCAGACACCTTGATCCATCATCCAAGGATCAGGTCGTCCATCCTTGCCAATGAATCAGACCACACACGGCCGGCCTTACCAACACCAAGGTTGATAACCAGCAATTCCTTATGATCAATATCATAAGTGACAATATGTTCCAGCACACAACATATGATCAGATATCCTAACACAAGGATCTGACCCCAATATGCCCTCAGGTGCAATTTCGACCGCAAGCAACCCTGCTCCAAAAATCAATTAACATTCATGACAATTCATGATAAATCATAACTAAGAGAATGGTCCAATCAGATTTCCCAGAACCGATCTCGATCCTATGGATCTCGACCTAGAACAGCCCCACCAGCCACATTGACCATCTCGAAATCAATCAGATAAAAATCCCCTAATACCATGATAATTCATGATAATTCACCACTAAGAGGATTCCAAAGTCAGATCGCCATAAATCCATCAGGAAGTAGGAGATCCAGACTTAGCTGCCAAACCAAGGCCATGGAGGGTTCTTCTGAACCGGCCAAGTCATGGTTCAGTGTTACTATGTCTAATCATCAATCTCAATCATAAGAACAATGAATAATATGATTAATAATCATAAAACAGAGTAAGGTGTAACTGCTGGACCAGATCAACCCATAGTGTACCAGACTATGTCCAATGGTCTGCAGTCCCCACCTGTTACCTCATCAGGGGCGTCCATGCTCCTCCTAGCACGCCTTCATCAAACCCTTATCACATACTCCCAGTATTGATAAGATCTAACCATGGTTCGTGCCCATCACTCCTTCCATGAAACTTCCATGAAACCAGTTTCTATACTGCATCCATCTTCAAGGCTGTTCATGCCTTTGAGAGTGGAGTCAAGCCTTCCCCCTCCTCTCCTAACCAATTGCGTGTGTTCCCAAGACACATAGGAAGCCTTAGACATGATCATCCATGATCAATCACCATCCAAGGGTCGTGCATCACTTCCCTCTTTGTTCCCCATGAAACTGCTTTCCACACCAATCTCCCTTTAAGGCTGCATTGGCCCTTGGGAATGGATTCCGGCCAACTCCCTCCTTTCCTCACCATTTGCGTGTGTTCACAGGCTCCAGATAAGTCTTTGGGTGTTGTCAACAATGATCAAAACCGTTCAGAGGGTCGTTCTCAACTTCCCCCTTGATCTGCCCCAAAACTGTCTCTTTATGGCCTTCACACCACCATGGGTCTTGGATTGGGAATCCGACCAACTCTCTGTATTTTTTTCTCTGGATTCTTTGTGTTTCAGGATGTAGAAATCGACCAGCCTTCTCAGAAATGAGAGAGAGAGGACGATTTAAACTGTCCCCAACCGCCTGGGCGAACAGTTACCAAAATCCCATCCCTTCTTCCCAAAACCGTCCCATAACCGCCCCATAACCGCCCATTGGCGGTTTCTCCCCTTTTCTTCCTTTGGCAAATCGATCACTGAGCCTCAGCTCACACTCTGGAAGCTTGGCCACTTCCTGTCCCAAGACTAAGACCCATTTGGTCGAACCGTCCTGCACCCGGACCATCGGCTCGCCCAGTAACCGTCCCGGACTCGCCCACACTGATCCGAACCAGAACGCACCGTTCACCGGATTGAGCTGACCTCCAGCTGTTCCCAGCTGAGTGAGCTAGTCTACCAGCTCCTGTGAGCTGAACAGATCATGGTGAACTGAATACCAGCTGAACCGAGCTGATTGAACTCAAGCCAACACTCGTCCAGCTGCCTAAACACTCACCCAGCTCCTTTACCCTTATTTCCATCGTATCCTGGTTAAGTCTCAGCTGACTAATGCCCTTAACCCTCATTCAGGACCATGACACGCTTGTCCTTAGGTCATGTGACCTGACTGGTGCGTTTCCTTGCACCGCAGTCCGTCCGGACGATCCTATCCAGGATCGGGGACATGACATGTCTCCTCTTGAGATTGGTTTGCCCTTTTAGATGTTTAAGGGTTTCATGGTCAGTGTGTACCACGAATTCTTTAGACAGCAGGTAGTGCTGCCATGTCTCCAAAGCTCTCACCAAGGCATACAACTCTTTATCATAGGTCGGATAATTAAGAGCTGCTCCACCAAGCTTCTCACTGAAGTAAGCCACGGGTTTTCCTTCTTGAATAAGAACTGCCCCTATCCCAATCCCTGATGCATCACATTCTACTTCAAAGGTCTTATTGAAGTCGGGTAAGACCAGTACTGGTGCATGAGTCAGGCAATACTTCAAGGTCTGAAAGGCTTCCTGTTGAGCTTTTTCCCAAATGAACCCAATACTCTTCTTCACCACAGCAGTAAGGGGTGCAGCTATGCTACTGAAATCCTTGACAAACCGCCTGTAGAAGCTAGCTAGACCATGGAAACTTCTGACTTGGCTGATGTTTGTTGGAGTCGGCCACTCTTGAATGGCCTTAACCTTCTCTTCATCAACCTGTAAGCCCTGTGAACTCACAACAAAACCTAGGAAGACAAGTTTATCAGTGCAGAATGTGCACTTCTTGAGGTTTGCATAAAGCCCTTCTTGTCGAAGTGTCTCTAGTACTTGCTCAAGATGTGTCACATGATCAAGTAAACTAGTACTGTAAATTAAAATGTCATCAAAATAAACCACAACAAACTTACTGATGTATGGCCTAAGAATGTGGTTCATGAGACGCATGAAAGTACTAGGAGCATTGCTAAGTCCAAATGGCATCACCATCCATTCATATAGACCTTGCTTTGCTTTAAAAGCTGTCTTCCACTCATCTCCCTCTTTCATTCTTACCT
The DNA here is from genome assembly GCF_020379485.1 of Brassica napus. Taxonomy (NCBI): domain Eukaryota; kingdom Viridiplantae; phylum Streptophyta; class Magnoliopsida; order Brassicales; family Brassicaceae; genus Brassica; species Brassica napus. The sequence goes on along the minus strand of NW_026016590.1, from coordinate 355,597 downwards.
GATGGTACCCACTCTTAAGATCAATCTTGGAGAAGATGGTGGCTCCGCTTAGCTCATCTAACATGTCATCAAGCCGTGGGATGGGGTGTCTGTACTTGATGGTGATGTTGTTGATGGCTCGGCAGTCTACACACATTCTCCATGTCCCGTCCTTCTTTGGTACAAGTAAGACAGGCACAGCGCAGGGACTGAGACTCTCCCTCACGTATCCTTTGTCTAATAGGTCCTGTACTTGTCTCTCCAACTCCTTAATCTCTTCCGGGTTCACCCTATAAGCCGGTTTGTTTGGCAGGGCAGCTCCTGGCACAAAATCTATCTGGTGCTCAATGCCTCGGAGTGGGGGTAAACCGTGCGGAATCTCCTCTGGAAACACATCTTTGAACATGTCAAGAAGCTTAGTAATCTCTGGATGAAGAGTTAACTCATCAGAACCTTTTATGGTGCAACGGCTGTGGAATATGTTTTCTCTTTGGATTGTCTCGGCGGGTTGAACTAGGTCGCTAAGCACACGTCGGATCATCAAGCTCTCTCCCACATCAGCATATTCAACTTCTCCATACTCTTCTTGAATCTCAGGTACTTCTCCTTCATCACGAGATTCATAGCCATCATCGGTGAGCAGCATAACCCTCTGGTTTGGGCACTCTCTTGCCATGTGCCCTCGGCCTCTACATTTGAAACAGGTGATGTCTCTCGCACGTTGGGGGTTGGTAGTTTTGGCTGGCTCGGTTTTGTTGTCCTTCGTGGGTTCGGTGGTGCGAGGCTTAGGCCGGCTGTCTCCTTCAACCCCTTTTCCTTTGTCCACCGACTTGTTGTAGTTGCTATTGCTTGAATTCCAAGAAACTTGAGACTTGCCCTTGGAGCTCTTCTTCTTGATGTGTTGTTCAGCTTGGATAGCTAGATGGAACAGGTCCTTCATGTCAGCATAAACATGTCTCTCCACCTTGCAGCTTAACCTCTCCTGTAAACCATCAAGGAACTGAGCCATGGTAGCTTCCTCATCTTCATTAAGGTCCAAACGGTTTCTTAGTTTCTCAAACTCTTCATAGTACTCTTCCACTGACTTGCTGCCTTGCTTGAGTTCCCGTAACTTCCTTTGCAAGTCTCTGTGAAAGTGTTGAGGCACAAACCGTTGCTTCATCGCATCTTTCATGTCTAACCAAGAGTCTAGTTGCGTCAGGCCGTTCCTTCTCCTATCGGAGCACAATCTATCCCACCAGGAAAGTGCATTGTCCGTGAGCTGAGCTACTGCCAAAGCAACTCTTTTAGGACCAGGGTGGTTATAGTAGGCAAAAATGTGATCCATCCTTTTCTCCCAGTCTAGGTAAGCTTCTGGATCAACCTTTCCCGCATAGCCGGGAGCATTCATCTTGATGTGCTCTGGCCCTTGGTTATAGTTTTGTTGGCGTGGGGCTCTGTGTTGAGGCAGGAGTTCCTCTTCTTCAAACCCTTGGTGCCGGTTTTGCCTGCGTGGAGCTCTGGGTTGAGGTGCATACCCTTCCTCCTCTTCTTCTTCACCATAGTCATCTGGTTGCAACCCTGCTCTCTGGTTTGGTATTGGACCGTGCTGCTGTCCCGTGTCCTCATCAGTCTGCTGGTTCCGGGTGCTAGTCTCCGGGTTGTCATGGACGTGCACTCCATATCTTCTGTTGTTTGGATTCAAGAACCTATCAACGTTCCGTACTGGTTGCAAAGGAGGAGGTCTTTGCTCAACTCTGGTCATTCTTTCCCCAAGGTCTTGCCGCATAACCCTCATCTCTTCTCTCAAAGCGTTGAGGACTTGCATCATGGTAGCTTGCTCACTCGCTTCTCCCATGTATCACTTGCAAGATAAACAAGAGATGCCTTAGCTCTTCAATACGTAAATAAGAAAGAAAACGAAAAAGAAAAGATATAAATTCCCTTTTTTTTTTTTGTTAATAAAATTCGAAAAGGCAAAAGAAACTAATAAAAGCTGTAATAGTAAGAGAAGTGGAAAGACTTGGAGAAGGTGATCGACCGGGAAGGAAATAATTTGAAAACTCGACGCAAATATGGAAACCGAATAAACCTGTCGATCAAATAATTGGAAACCAAATTATGCAAACCTAGCAACACGTTTTTTTTTTTTGACTCTATGAAGATTAAAACTAAGCAGAACATGATGTAACAATCGGATGCAAGCAAGATATGAAGAAAACAACTAAGTGCTGTTGAGATGAGGTAATAAAGAGAGGAGACATTGATAGAGAAAGAGGATTGAGGCATACAGTAACTTTGGAGTTTTACCACAGTAACTTTAGTTTTACTGTGGTAACTCAGTTAAAGCTTGGAAAGTGATCTTGCTTCACTTTGGAGAGTTACCCACGACCAAGAAGCTCTTGGATAAGAAAGGAGCAGTCTGGATAAGGTTTCCTCAAGCTAGAGAGGCTGGAGACAGGCTGTAAAGTAGACAGCATCTAGTAAAAGATGCCAAAGGGATCAAGCATGTGAAGACTCCCATTGGATGCTTTTGGATGGCTCTCTTTGACTACACATGCTCTGAATCTCTTTCTTATCTTTCTGATTTCGAAATGTATTGTCTCATACACATAAATATGTTGTAAACCTCATCTTTAATAATTAATGGAGTTTTGAGTCTCTCTCTTTATTCTCTCACTAAAATCTCTTAATCTCTTTAATCTCTTCATCTGATTATCTCTGATTGGTTGAATCATGCTCTAATACACAAAAGTGTATATGGTATCAGAGCCAGGTTGGCAAAAAGGGGGTGAGTGTGATTTCTTTTTCTCAAAATCAGAGTGTTCTTGAGTGTTCTTGAGTGTTCTTGGGGTTGTTGAGGTTTCTGGGTATGTGTGCTGTCTATTCTTTTGTGGCTGGGTTTATTTGAGATTCTCTGGTGGAAACATGGATATGAAGCACGAATCTAGTGGAGTAGTGAAGATTCAAGAAGAAAACAAGTGGGTTTGGCCAAGATGGGTAAAGACAGCCTTAGGAAGCTGTGAGATTTGAAGTAATCATGTAAAGGGAGAACCTTTAATGGAGAGAGCTGCTGATGGGGGTCAGACAGCAAGGTTGAAGTGTGAAGATCAGTTGAGTCTTGAAGAAAGTATATCTCTTGAGAAGATTGAAGATGTTTATGAGAACAAGATCAATCTAAGGAGGATGTATGAAGTCAGGAAGATGATCTGTGAGTTTAAACAAGGGAAAGAAGGTTTCAATCAGCATGTGAAGAAGCTGAGATGTTTGTGGTCGGAGTTACAAAGCTTGAGACCAAGAAGTTGTGATCCAAGAGTGCTAGAAGAGTGGCGAGAGCAAGATGTTGTCTTCAGCCTCCTTGCAAGCTTGGATTCATCTTATGGCTGGTTGGTAAAGCTTATTCTCAAGGAAGAGAAGCTACCCAACATGGAAGAAGTGTGTGTACTTGTTCAGAGGCTTCATCAAGTGATGGAAGAGAACAAAGAGATAACTTGGAGTAAGGAGGGTGCTAAAAGGAAGAAGGAAAGACTGAGACGACGGTCTAAGGCTCAGATCAGAAGAGGAAGGTGTTGGAAGAGAAGCATACTGTCTGGTTATCAAGGTAGCTATGGTACTATGAAGATGGGCAGAGAAGAAGCACAACAGATTCTTATGGGAGAGTGTTCTTACTCAGCTTACATGGGAGAATCTGTAGAGAGCAGTGGGGTTATGAGGAAGCTAGAGACCAAAGGAGCGGATGAGCATGTCACAAAGGAGGAATGGGATGAGTTTGTCAAGTATGTGTATGCTTTGGCTACGACCCGGAGACAGGGTGCTCCTGCCAAAGCATCCACATCCAACAAACCCATCATTGTTGATTCTGGAGCAAGTCATCACATGATTAGTGACAGAAGCTTAATGAGTGATGTAAAGAAAGCTACTAGGGGTGTGATGATAGCTAATGGTGATAGGATTCCAATAGAAGGAGTTGGAAAGCTCAAGCTATTTGATAAAGACTCAGATGCCTTCTACATGCCACAGTTTGCTTCAAATCTACTATCTGTAAGGAAAGCCACAATTGATCTTGGCTGTCAAGTAGTATTCAGGCCAGATGATGTTGAGTTCCAAGATTTGAAGACTGGAAGGGTCATTGGGAGAGGAGACAGCAAGAATAATCTATACCAGCTCCAATTGGCTAAGATCTCTAAACCCTTTGATTCTATGTGTTTGAGTAGTACTTATGAGAAGATTGATAGTATTACTTGGCATGCTAGATTGGGACATCCTCATGCTCGTGCTATTGAATTGATAATTCCTAATATGTCATTTAATCACTTGGAGTGTGAAGCATGCATATTAGGAAAGCATTGTAGGACTGTTTTTCCAACATCAGAAACTACTTATGAGCATTGCTTTGATCTAGTTCATTCAGATGTGTGGACGGCTCCTTGTTTGTCTAGAGATAGCCAGAAGTACTTTGTGACATTCATTGATGAGAAGTCTAAGTATACTTGGCTTACATTGCTTCCATCTAAAGATAGGGTGCTAGAAGCATTTATGAACTTCCAAGCATATGTATCTAATCAATACAATGCTACTGTGAAGGTACTGAGATCAGATAATGGAGGTGAATACATCAGCAATGCCTTCAAGAGTCATCTAGCCAAGCATGGGATTGTGCATCAGACTAGCTGCCCTTATACACCACAGCAGAATGGTGTAGCTGAGAGGAAGAACAGGCACTTGATGGAGGTTGCTAGATCGATGATGTTTCATGCAAATGTCCCAAAACGTTTTTGGAGTGATGCTGTGCAGACTGCTTGCTATCTCATCAACCGGGTTCCAACCAAGATATTGAAGAATCTGTCTCCATTTGAAGTTTTGAACAAGAGCGAACCTGACATTGATCACCTACGTGTCTTTGGGTGTGTGTGCTATGTCATGGTTCCAGGAGAGCAGAGAAACAAGCTGGAGGCAAAGAGTACTAAGGCTATGTTCATTGGTTACTCTATCACTCAAAAGGGGTACAAGTGCTATGATCCTGAAGCAAGGAGGGTGATGGTATCTAGAGAAGTGAAGTTTGTTGAAACTAAAAGCTATTATGAAGAAAAGGAGTGGGAAAATCTAAAGGATTTGTCTCAAGCTCCATCTGATAAGGCAACAATACTGAGAGTGTTGTTGGAGAAGCTTGGGATAGGGTTATCCCAGGATCAGGAACCCGGAAGGAGAGAGCCTTCCAATCAGACTGGTGGAGCTGGAAGAACAACTCCTCTTGATCATGAGAGGGGGAATGGAACTGAATCTGCTGAGCAAGAGCAAAACCAAGAGGATTCAGACCTTCATGATCAAGATACATCACAAGAAGTTGAGAACAATGTTCAGTCTAGTGGAGAAGTAGATGAGGTTCAGTCTAGTGGAGAAGAGCAAGTTGGACCAGCCAGTTCAGAAGAAGAGCAAGTGGGGCCGCCGGCTAGTGTGCAAACTGAAGATCAGGTTCAAGCTTTGAGGAGGAGCACAAGGATAAAGAGGGATCCTTCCAACTGGGTAAACACGAGAGTGTACTACAATGCCCAGGCTGTGGAGCATCCTTCTCAAGCCGTGTGTTCCTTCGCTGAGTTTCCAGAGGAGCATTATGCCTTTATGATTAGTCTGGATGAGAGTTATGTACCAAGGACTTATGAAGAAGCTATGTTAGACAAGGAATGGAAAGAATCAGTGGGAGCTAAAGCAGGTGCTATGATCAAGAATGATACATAGTATGAGAGTGAGCTGCCTAAGGGAAAGAAGGCTGTATCTAGTAGATGGATCTTCACAATCAAGTATCTAGCAAATGGACAGATTGATAGGAAGAAGACCAGATTGGTTGCAAGAGGATTTACACAAACCTATGGAGAGGATTACATTGATACCTTTGCACCAGTAGCTAAGCTGCACACAGTTCGGATTGTGTTGTCCATTGCAACAAACTTGGAGTGGGATTTGTGGCAGATGGATGTGAAGAATGCTTTCTTACAAGGTGAGCTAGAAGATGAGGTATACATGCTTCCTCCTCCTGGTCTTGAGCATCTAGTAAAACCAGGAAATGTTTTGAGATTGAAGAAGGCAATATATGGGCTGAAGCAGTCTCCTAGAGCTTGGTACAGGAAGCTGAGTACAACTCTCAATGGGAGAGGATTCAGGAAGTCTGAACTGGATCATACACTCTTCACTTTGGTTACTCCATCAGGGATCATTGTGATACTGGTATATGTGGATGATTTGATTATCACAGGGAGTGATAAGGCTGGGATTAAAGCCACTAAAGAGTTCCTCAAGTCTGTGTTTGATATCAAAGACTTGGGAGAGATGAAGTATTTCTTGGGGATTGAGATATGCAGATCCAAAGAGGGTTTGTTTATGTGTCAAAGGAAGTATACAATGGATATGTTGAAGGAGACTGATGTACTTGGAGGAAAGGTAGCCAAGACACCTCTTGAAGAGGGATATAAGGTCTTACGTGAGGGGGAGGTTGAAGAGAACCAGTTGTTTGAGGATGCTAAGCTGTATAGGAAGATGGTTGGCAAGCTGATCTACTTGACTATTACCAGGCCAGATATATACTTTTCTGTGAATCAAGTGAGTCAACATATGCAGGCGCCAAAGGTCCATCACTGGAAGATGGTTGATAGGATACTGAGGTATTTGAGTGGGACGGCTGGACAAGGAGTTTGGATGGGCTGTAATGGCAGTACAGAAGTGGTTGGGTATTGTGATGCTGATTGGGCAGGAGATAGAGTGGACAGGAGATCAACTACTGGGTATTGTACATTCATTGGAGGAAACTTGGTTACTTGGAAGAGTAAGAAGCATAAGGTTATCTCTTGTTCAAGTGCTGAAGCTGAGTATAGAGCCATGTTGAAGCTGACAAACGAGTTGGTGTGGATCAAGGGGATCTTGAAGCATCTAGAGATTGAGCAGAGTGCTCCTATGACTATGCATTGTGACAATCAAGCAGCTATCCACATTGCCTCCAACTCAGTGTTTCATGAGAGAACAAAGCACATAGAGGTGGATTGTCATAAGGTGAGGCAGATGATTATCCTAGGAGTGATTCTGCCATGTTATACAAGAAGTGAAGATCAGCTTGCAGATGTGTTTACCAAGGCAGCGAGATTGAAGACAATGGAGTCCATACTATCCAGGCTTGGACTCATTGATCTTACTCCCAGGAGCTGAGCCCCTTAACCATGGAGTCTCCACTCTTTTTCCCTCATCAAAGTTTTATCCCAATGGGTTTTCTTTGGTGAGGTTTTTAATGAGGGAGGTCTTCATTGTTTCCAAGCTTGACTTGTTCCACATGGTCAAGCTTGAGGGGGAGTGTTGAGATGAGGTAATAAAGAGAGGAGACATTGATAGAGAAAGAGGATTGAGGCATACAGTAACTTTGGAGTTTTACCACAGTAACTTTAGTTTTACTGTGGTAACTCAGTTAAAGCTTGGAAAGTGATCTTGCTTCACTTTGGAGAGTTACCCACGACCAAGAAGCTCTTGGATAAGAAAGGAGCAGTCTGGATAAGGTTTTCTCAAGCTAGAGAGGCTGGAGACAGGCTGTAAAGTAGACAGCATCTAGTAAAAGATGCCAAAGGGATCAAGCATGTGAAGACTCCCATTGGATGCTTTTGGATGGCTCGATTTGACTACACATGCTCTGAATCTCTTTCTTATCTTTCTGATTTCGAAATGTATTGTCTCATACACATAAATATGTTGTAAACCTCATCTTTAATAATTAATGGAGTTTTGAGTCTCTCTCTTTATTCTCTCACTAAAATCTCTTAATCTCTTTAATCTCTTCATCTGATTATCTCTGATTGGTTGAATCATGCTCTAATACACAAAAGTGTATAAGTGCAACAATGAAAAGCGACCTCTTTATGTGGTTTATGATTTCATGACAGCAGAAACAATGAAACACAAATCGGATGCAAGTAAAAGAGACAAGGATAGATATAACCTGATGCTGAAGGAACTTCAGCTCTGATACCAGAAATGATACAAGCCTAAGCTATCAAAGGCTGTATGTTTCCAAGCAAGAGAGAAGGAGCCGATCTAACACAAGGGTGATCCGGATGGACTGATCTAATCAACCAAGGGATCTGAACTGGAACTGTATGATGGGATGAAGTGCACCACACGAGAGATGGGAGGCTCGTGATACAACACAAGGTTCCTCTAGGCCGTGGAGGTACTGGTCTCACAAGGCAAAGAGAAGGAGGCGAGTTCTAGCTTGAGAGCTCTAGGGTTTTCTTTAAAAGAAAAGTTTATGTTTATTCAAAGTCTGCCTCAAAAGGGGGCTTGCGAAAACATATAAATAGGACCAAGGGAACAGGCTCCACTTAGGTCACGAAAATACAAATAAGGAAACAAACTATAGTGTAAAACATAAAATAAGGTCATGAGTCTTCTTAGCCTTGGATCGAACTCAGCACTTGGGATAAGTGTGAAGCAAGTTGTGGCCTCGTTAAAAACCTCCCCTGGAAAACCCATTTGGGACAAAACCAAGAGTAAGGGAAAAAAGAGCACACACAAAAAGCTTAGCCTAGTTGCTAGATTCGTCCAAGAGACTTTCTAGGCAAGTTGATCTTCCATGGTAATGATCATCAGGTTGGTGTGGCATTGCTCCGGGATGAATGGCCACATATCCTCACTTGATGCTTGTTTCTCCTTAACCGGTTCTTCACCCTTCAGTTCATCTTTCTTCAAGCTTGATTCACCAGCCAGTTTAACCTGTCCAAGATCAGAAGCAAGTATCATGCTCTCATTAAATTTATGTTGAAGTATATTAGCTCTTTGTCTAGTGATAGCTCCCTTGAATACGGTTGGTATTGCAAACTATGTTGGAAATGATATTAGACGCAGAGCCACTATTAAGGTGTTGGAGATTATAATATCTATAGATGCCTATTTGTTGCATGCATGATATGTTAGAGCTCAACCGCTTAACTCAGTGATCAGCTGTCGCATGTTTCAGTGGTTAACAAACTAGATCTCGTGTCTCAACGGTTAGTATGTTGACAACGAAAGAGTGTCGATTGATGGTCCTATAGGGACGTCGACCGATACACCTTTACCTACGTCGACCGATATCAGTTGAGGACATCGATCGACGGGTTCTAGCCAGGCCTATGCGCGAGTATGATATGCCCTATTAAGATACTAAATTGGCGGTTAGCCCTCTCTAGCAGTCCTAATATGACAGATAGATGTCAGGATGGGATAACAAGGGTGCTTGAGTATGAAATCCTATGATCATGTTCTAGTTAGCAAGGCTAAAACAAGCAATGAATACAAATCTATCATGAATATCACAACAAGGCAGATCTATAGTTTGGGGCTAATCCCACAAACCTATCTGAACCCTGGATCTAATAAATGAACTACTAAGACATAGCAAAGCAATTCATGACAATGAAGAAATGGGAATTCATAGTATAGATGAAAAGAAATGAAAACAAGGAGTTCCAATCACAAGTGATCTTCTCTCCAAAATTGTCTCTCTCTCTCTCTCAAAGTAAAACTGTAACAAAAAGCTCCTCTCTGCCGTCAAACTACTTAGGCAGTATTTATTCTACTAGGTTAAAAACTCGTCAGGGCATTTTCGTAATTTAGCTTGGACTTGGGCTTCAAGTCCGTTGGATCCAAAATGTCACATGTCCAATGTCTCGACCTCGATCGATGGTACATGTGTACATCGATTGATATTAATCTTCATTTGTCGAGGCATCTCATGGTGTCGATCGACAGCACTGGATGTGCATCGATCGATTATTCTTCCTCTCGTCAACCTCTACATGGTCAGCTCGGATGAAATGTCTTTTAAGCTCCAAAATGCTCCAAAGTCATAGCTTTACTTCGAAATGCACCTGAACCTGAAAACATACCTAGAAGAGTAGAAAACATAGATATATATATAGTAAAACACCTATATTCCATGGATAAAAACGGGTCAAATCCAAGGTATATCAGTAACGTGTGGGTAGATGCTAGGGACGAACTAGTGACTGTCTATGAAACTGTTAAGAAGTTGTGTATTGGATCTCATGTTTTTAAGTAATACAAAGTTAACACATTATTATTCCGCTGTGCAATCTGTTCCTTTGTTTATGAACCTCATATTCGAATATGACTTAGTGAATAAAAGACTTAGAATGAATCAAACAAGCAAATAAATTATTAAGTAAGCATTCGTATCCAGTTGGGTCGAGAGACCAGGAACGGATCTTACAAGTTGGTATCAGAGCATGCTTGATTCTAGGATAGTTGGGTTATGTAGTCCACACACACACGCAGCCAGCTGATTAGGTCTCACGGTGAGGTTTGATTTCTTAGTCTAGGTATTATTTTGTTCTGTTTATGTTTAGTATGTTTCGTACGAACATTGTCTGAATCCTTAGGCTGGAAAAAGAAAATCAGGAAAGTCCCGAAGAAGTGAGAGAACGGCCGGTCAGTCTAGTCAAGTGGTCGCGGACGGAACTAATCTGTCCGGATAGCAAACCGGCCGCGGCTAACACCGGAGATGTGTTGCCGACTGATCAGGCTAACCTTACGGGGACGCAACGGGATGGTCAGGAACATCAGGAGAGTGATGAGGAAGTGGAATTCTCGAACGCTAACCGTGATGGTGACCAGCGTGAGAAAGTGGCCGATGGTACGGCCAATGTAACCGCAACACTGTCCAAGGAGGACTTGTTAGAGGCCATGAAGGTAATGGGGACTCAGGTGGCGGCTATGGCTAAACTGTTCACGCCATTAGTGAACTCCTCAGTTGGCCAAGCTACGCCTGTGGCTACGACCGCCCCCAACACCAATGGTCTACTTGTGGAAACGGTCGAGGTGATCGAGATTGATCCACCAGAAAGGACCGGGAAAAAGGTGGACTATCTGAGTTTGCTTCAGCACATCTCCCGTCTAGGGACGAACCATTTCTCAGGAAGCACCGATCCTATTGAGGAAGACGAGTGGAGGAGTAGGCTAGTCCGAAACTTCAGCTCAACTCGCTGTTCCGAGGATTACAAGAGAGACAGTGCGGTTCACTTCCTGGAAGGGGACGCGCATAATTGGTGGCTGGCTGTGGACGTCGAAGACAAAACAGTTCAGGTTCGTCGGTTCATTCGAGGCTTAAGGCCGGAGCTGAGAACCCACTGCTCGATCCGCACCTTCAGCACCGTCGGAGAGCTTGTTGACCGTGTAGCTCTTTTGGAGTCTAACTTGGCCGAAGAAGCCAAGCTTAAGACGAAGTCGCAGTCTGTCCCGACGGGTAAGACTAACGACCGAAAGAGGAAGTGGGACAAGGTTGACGGAGGCAAGGCCTCTAGTGGACGACCTGAATGTCCCAAGTGTGGTAAGAACCATCCAGGTGAATGCTGGAAAGCCATGGGAGCTTGTGTGAGATGTGGCAGCTTGGATCATTCCATCAGAGATTGCACTCGACCAAGCCGGACTCAGGGCCAATCCAGTGGCAGCGGCTCTTAGACTTGTTTCCATTGCAGCCAAAGTGGACACTTCCAAAGTGAATGTCCCAAGCGGCAAAGAGGACAAGGGGAGGGTCGTGGAGACACGGGAAAGTCAACCCAGAGCAGGCCGACCACAACACCAAGGGAGCTGTCCCGAGACGACGGTGCTTTTGGATCGTTTGATTCGATCTCTGGTAATTTCTGAATTTATCTGTTTACATTCAATAGAATGCTTGGTCTGGAACCTTGAGTGGCTAGGGGATTCTGATGTGGGTCTCTTATAGGGACCCTCATGATTGGTGGGGTTGAAACCCACGTGCTTTTCGACACATGGGCTACACATAGTTTTGTGAGTCCGAAAATGGTCAGAAAGGGTCTGTTTAGCCTTTGTTCTGGGGATAATTCGAGACTAGTGAGGGCGGCCGGCGGGCAAATCATGCACTCACTAAGGCTCATGACTAATATCCCGGTAATGATCCAGGAGAGAAATCTGCCTGTAGATCTGATTGTGTTGCGCCTACAGAATCACGATGTGATCCTAGGCATGGATTGGTTGGGAAAGTATCGGGCCACTCTCGACTGCCACTGAGGATGTGTACGGTTGGAGACTGGACCTCACCCGATCCAGTACAAAAGTCTGAATATGAGTCTGGCTCTGGATAGAGTAGTGGTGTCAGCAATCCGAGCAGAACGGATGCTTAGACGGGGTTGTGAAGCATATTTGACCACAATTACCACTATGGAGCACGACAAGTCTGATGATCAAAAAGATCTATCTGAGGACCCGTTGGTGTCTGAGTTCCCAGATGTGTTCCGTTCGCTACAGGGTGTCCCCCCTGATAGGTCGGATCCATTTACGATTGAACTAGAACCAGGGACAGCTCCGCTGTCCAAGAGTCCGTATCGAACGGCTCCGGCCGAGATGGCCGAGCTAAAGTAGCAATTGTAAGAATTGCTGGACAAGGGGTTCATACGACCAAGTAGCTCCCCTTGGGGTGCACCAGTTGTAATAACCCTCACGAGCAGATAGAACTTTGGTCGAGAAAATTCTTTAAGATCAGTTTGAAGATTGATCGATCAGAATTTAAATAAAAATCGACACGGTGAATAATCTCTCCACGGGCTGTCTTTTGGTCGAAAAACCATCTCTTGATGGTTCTGGTCGAGTGTTAATTATTATTGTTAATTTTTATTCATGCTAGGCGAGTTTATTCAGAGCATGACGAGATTCAAATGATAAAAAATATTTAGTCGAAACAGTCTGAAAAATATCAACAAAAGTCTTAAAATTATTTCTGAACAGTCACATGTCTTGCACCTTCTAGCCTACTTGCTTCCTCAGTAATAAGGTCACATGACATGCACCTACTTGCTTACCTGCTTGCTCATTAGAAGTCACATGCTGGTCACAAGCTGTTTGCTTCAGCTGCTTGCAGCTTTCTTCTTGTAAGGGAAAGGTGAGCTGCTTGTGCTGAAGCTGGTTGCCACATGTTTCTCCAAACTACCACTTTGTGTAAAGAGAAAACCCTGAGCTGAAGCAACCCCATATGGTATAAAACATCTTCTTCTCTCCTCTGGACGTCCTGTTACTGCAAGATAAACCAGAGAAAATTCAGAGAGAAAGAGAGAAAGAAAAAGAAAAATTAGTTTTAAAATTCAGAAAAAAAATCAGCGAAGAGAAGTGAGCTTGGACGACCCTTTCTCACCATCCTGTGACTTTAATAAGTGTGTTCTGGTGTGGTTAAGAGCTGAAGGTTTGGTGTTCAAGAGTTTAGAATCACCCAAGTTCTTTAGCCTTGGATTTTATCGGTAAAAACATATGGGTTTGATGAGATCAGTTTTGCTTGAGCTTCAGTTCTTGTTAGGTAACCAAAACGATTTGGTCTGTTTCTGATCTTGAACCTATCATGGGTATCTTGTCCTGATCAGGATAGACGTGTGTTCAGATTGAAGTTTATTTCAACCAAGTTCATCTTAAAACTTGAGGAAATCGGTAAGCCATAGCTACTAGTTCAGAGAAGTTTTGTTTGGAACAAGTGGAATGATTTGTTAAGCTTCCTGTCCAGATTAGTTTTTAAACCTGTATGTGGATTGATCTTGGTTCAGTTATGTCCCTCAGATATTTTTTTAAAGGCTTAGCTGAACTGAATTATCCTTCAACCGAACTGAACTGCTTTGAACTAAGCTGAGTAGAGTTTCTGTTGGAATCAACCTGACTGATCTTGTATCCACACATTCAGAATCAGGAGTGAAATGGAGTGTTATTAGTTGAGCTCGAGTCTAGTCTTCCCTAGCCAATCTCATGGAATCAAAGGTGAGTGTAGATAGATGATTGATGTGTAGTGAATGAATATTTCTTGATTGAACGTACTGATTGTAGATGATTGATAGGATTTGTCTCTTGATCAATATTGAATTGGTGAGGTGTTTACCTAGGGTAAACGCTTATTAAATATTCATGAATGTTCATAGAGTTTACTCCCGAGCCATAGTACATGTTCTCATGTACTAATATATAATATAATCAAGTATGGAAGTATTAATCATGTGAAGTCTTATTATAAACATGTCTTCCAAAATATTCCCGTATGAATGATGATTACCATGAATTGGTCCTGCGATATGGAACAAGGTCATGAAGACACGATGATGGGGTCGCACCCTGGAGGCCGTGTAACTGCATGCAATGTTTGATGTTCAATTTTTGAATATCTGATGGCGATGATGGTGATGCTAACTCGCTAGACTCATTTAGCCTTTGTGGTTTCTCGGGTATATATATATATATATATATATATATATATATATGATTATATGAATGATATGAAAGACGGGAATAGGCAGTGAGGTATATGATTAGATTCACAATGATGGAAGAATATTCCTTATATATAAATATCCAGATATGGAATATATTTTCACTGCATACAAATGAAGTTGATTGCTTGAGATATTATTAATATATGTTGGGGTGCGGGACTAGGCTCACTGAGTAAACTAGTTACTCATGACTCATTTGTGATGCAGGTAACCAATAGGCGGGAGACCTTACTCTAGGACGGGAAGGAACAGCATTAGCCAGCGGTAGTTTTATTATCCTTGGAAAGTCATTTTGATATATCTTATGTATAAAATTTGTTGACCGAAAACCTCGAGGTTAATTTATAACAAATTTTGTAAGATGCTTTTGATTGATATAAAAAAATGTTTTTTTTTTAAGTACGGGTTCCATATGACATTAGTCCTTGTCCGGACGAACTAACTATCGGGTATTGCTTTGTCGGGTTGAAAAGCCTAGAGTTATATCCGATAGGAGCGTTGGTGTTCTTTGGTTTTTGGTCTAAGGCGATCGGAAGTATTCTGAGAACCTCAGATCGACAATCGAGGAACATCGACCGTGTCATTTCCGGTCATCTACGATCGTGGGTGTCACACCAGTCCTCTTTTTGAAAAAGAAGGATGGTAGCATGCGTCTGTGTATTGACTATCGAGGGTTGAACAGGGTTACTGTGAAGAACAAGTACCCGTTGCCCAGAATAGACGAGTTGTTGGATCAATGCGCCTGCTGCATTCATGAAAATGATGAACAGCGTGTTCCGAGACTTCCTGGATGAATCAGTGATCATCTTCATTGATGATATCCTAATTTACTCCAAGGATGAGGAATCTCATCGGAAACACTTGAGAGCCGTGCTGGAACAATTACGGAAACACAAGCTCTACGCAAAACTCAGTAAATGCAGTTTTTGGCAGAAGAGCATTGGGTTTCTCGGCCACATTGTGTCCGGCCAAGGCGTCTCGGTGGATCCAGAGAAGATCAGGGCAATCAAGGATTGGCCCCGACCACGCAGTGCCACGGAAGTCAGAAGTTTCCTAGGGCTGGCAGGTTATTATAGAAATTTTGTGAAAGGATTCACAAGCTTGGCTCAGCCTATGACACGGTTGAACGGGAAGGACGTTAAGTTCACACGGTCTGAGGAGTGTGGGAAATGCTTTTCCGCACTTAAGGACATGTTGACTAGAGCACCCATTCTGGTTCTTCCAGAGGCCGACCAACCCTATGTGGTTTATACGGACGCATCCATAACATGACTAGGTTGCGTATTAACCCTGCATGGGAAGGTCATCGCCTATGCGTCAAGGCAGTTGAGAAAACATGAGGGAAACTACCCCACCCATGACCTCGAAATGGCTACGGTAGTGTTCACCTTAAAAATTTGGCGATCATACTTGTATGGTACCAAGGTTCAGATACTTACGGACCATAAGAGTCTTAAGTATATATTCACCCAGCCTGAGTTAAACTTAAGGGAGAGAAGGTGGATGGAGTTTGTAGCTGATTACGATTTGGATATCACCTACCATCTAGGAAAGGCTAATCTGGTCGCAGATGCCTTGAGCCGGAGAAGGGCCGATGTATCAGCAGAACGAGAAGCGGACAACCTGGACGGTACGGTCCGTGCCCTACGGTTGAACGCATCAACCAAAGAGTCTGAACAACTCGCATTAGAGGCGGTCAATCAGGCCGACTTGCTTACCCGAATTCGGCTGGCTCAAGGTCAGGACGAGAACCTGAACAAGGTTGCTCAGAATGATAGGATGGAGTACCAGACTGCAAAGGATGGTACAATACTAGTAAACGGTCGGATCAGTGTTCCTATTGATATAAGTCTAAAGGAAGAGATTATGAGGGAAGCTCATAAGTCCAGATTCTCGGTTCATCCTGGTGCGACCAAGATGTACCAGAACCTTAAGAAGTTCTATCATTGGATCCAAATGAAGGCAGATGTCGCGGAGTGGGTGGCCAAGTGTTCCACTTGCCAACTCATCAAAGCAGAACATCAAGTGCCTAGTGGGTTATTGCAAACCTTGCCTATTCCCGAATGGAAATGGGATCACATCACAATGGACTTTGTGACCGGGTTCCCTACCACGAGGAGTAAGAAAGATGCGGTTTGGTTTGTGGTCGACCGCCTAACCAAATCAGCACACTTTCTGGCTATCAAGAAGTCGGATGGGGTCGATCAAATTGTACGTATGTACATTGATGAGATCAACCTACTACATGGTGTGCCGGCAAGTATAGTGTCAGAAAGGGATTCAAGGTTTACATCTTACTTCTGGAAAGCTTTCCAAAAAGCTTTAGGAACAAGAGTGATCATGAGTACTGCCTATCACCCACAGACTGATGGACAGTCTGAACGTATGATCCAGACATTGGAAGATATGTTGCGAGTATGTGTTTTAGACTGGGTGATTCCTGGGAAAAACATCTACCTCTGGTGGAATTTGCTTACAATAATAGTTTCCATAGTAGTATTGGCATGTCGCCATACGAAGCTCTGTATGGGCGTCCATGCAGGACACCCTGTTGGGGTCAAAAACGGTTGCGACAAATTTAACATTCAAAACGTCCGAGGAAGAAAATAAGAATTTCTCCGATGAGTATTTTTCGAAATAGATTCTTTTTTACGAAAATGCTTTACGAAAAAAATAATCGAGATGTCCGACGAAAGCTCGAAATAGGTCATTACACAGCGACCGAACGTCCGTCCCGCTCGGTCGCTATGTAACGACCGGGCTCGAGCCAAAGTTCGGTCGCTACATAGCGACCGAGCTCTTCCGAGAACATCGATACGACACCAATCCATGCATTCTCGTCAAACCTTCAAATGCTATCTCCCGAAGACCGTAGCAAGCTCAGTCCATGCTTTCCGCTATTCTAACTCATCGATCAAACTTCGCGGATTAGAAACCGCGGAAAGTTCGTTCTTTATCAAAAGAAATCCTAGCAAACGTGTCGAGTCGGAAGACGGCCCAAAGGGACCTAAAACACGACTCGAGGCCCATCCTACGATTTCTTAACCAAAAGCCCGTAAACCGCAGCACGGTTTACGCTTGGTCCACAAAGAAAGATAAATGTTAAGTTTCCGCGGATAAATACGGAAGTTTTGAAGATAATTATGAAGATCGGGAAAAATGGAATATCTCCATTTTTATGCTATGACGGCTTAAGGGCAGAAGAGTAAAAGCGTAAACCGACCTTGGAGTTAGTATATAAGAAGTCCCAGGCGAGGAGCATGGGAAGAGAACTTTTTCAGAGCAAACTTAGCACTTAGAGCAATTTAGGCATTTTTCCGTTTTTGTTATTTCGAGCTGCGACTCAATTAGGTTTAGCCGTCTTAGGGTTGCTAGAACTAGGAATCTCGCCGACAGCTCTCGAGCCCAGGCTTATACCTTGTTGTAAACGCTCATACGCAAATTCGGAATAAGATCTTCTTTGCCCTCTTTTTCGATTTCTTATACTTTATCGTTGTTATTCTCGTGTTCTGATTGCTTGACGTGTGGTAATTAGCAGATATGCGGGTCCTCTGGAAAATTAGGGTTTTCCTAGTTTCCTTATTTAAACGGAAATCAACAGTGCAAATTTCGGTTCCCACACACCCTTGTGCTGGACCCAAGTTCGGGAACGCAGCATGATTGGTCCGGAGATTATCGAAGAGACAACCGAAAAGATCAAGTTCTTGAGGGATAAAATAAGACAGGCACAAGACCGTCAAAAGAACTATGCAGATCGACGAAGGAAAGATCTCGAGTTTCAAGTAGGTAACTTGGTGTATCTCAAAATGATTACCTTCAAAGGACGAGTCCGAATTTCCGGGAGACGGAAATTAGATCCGAGATACTTGGGGCCGTTCAAGGTCATTGAAAGAGTTGGTATGGTGGCCTACAAGTTGGACTTGCCGGCCAAGATGGACACATTTCATAATGTGTTCCACGTCTCCAAACTCTGGAAATGTCTGAAGGACAAAGACATCGCTCTTCCTGCCATTCCAGACGATCTTGGTAAGAACCTAACCTTGGAAACGAGGCCAGTTCGAATCATAGATAGGATGGAAAAAGCAACAAGGAAGAAGACGGTCCAAATGGCAAGGTCGTCTGGGACTGTAATGGTCAGGATATAATGACATGGGAAACCGAAGCTAGAATGAAAGCAGAGTACCCAGGGTGGTTGGATCAGTTTGTTTCTGAGGAAACATTTGATTCGAATTCAAGGATGAATCCATCCCAAGGGGGGGGGGGGAGACTTGTCACGCCCCCAATCCTGAATAGGATTGTCGGGACGGCCATGGTTCGAGGAAACGTACCAGCCAGTCTTAGGACATCAAGGCAAGCGTTCCATGGTCGAGAAAGAAGGTTAAGAACATAAGGAAACTTAGACTTAACCTTATATAAGCTAAGAGACAGCTTGGACGAGTAAGACGGTAACTGGACAAAGTAGACGAGTAGCTCGGCCAGCTCAACGAAGCTAGGTTTAGTTCACTCCAGCTCAGTCCCTACTAAGTCAGCTCCACTAGCTGGACTACTAGCTCACTCAGCTGAGGCAGCTGAGAGTCAGCTCATCTCAGCTAGACGGACTGTTCGGGTTTTAGGCCGATGGTCCGGGTCCGGGTCAGTGGCGGGCTGTGAGGTCCGGCCATGAGGCCATGGGCTGTTGGGTCCTTGGACAAGGCCGTGGGCTAAGTCCAGGAGGCTTGGGGCGTGGGTTGGGCTTATGACCGACCCCAAACCCAATCAGAAAGGGCGAAGGGATGCAAGTGGCCGAGAGGGCACAACCCTTGGCCGATGGTGCCCATTCGCTAGCAAGTCGTGCCAGTTCATGGGGAAAGACTTACCCCCTCATTTTCTATAAATATGGGGTCTCTCCTGTTGGTTTCATTATCCAATTCCAGAGTAAAATACTCAAAGAAAAACATAGAGAGAGAGAAAGAGAAAGAGAGAGAGCGAATTCCAGCCAAGAGAAAGGCCGAGTGTGGTGGTGTTGTGTTCCGGCGACTCTGATCGTTTGGGAACTAACTCCGGTCAAGAACGGGAGATCAAGACAAGTAGAAGAGCATAGAGAACCCAGACGTGGTTCACAAGGTATGTGATGGGCCGTGGCTCCATCAGACCAAACGAACGGTCCATGCGACCGCACCGCGGCTCTGCTCGGTTCCTGAGTCCAATCCGGCTTTCTTTATCTGTTTCAATTCGTTTCTCTTCTCTTCTCTCTGGTTAAACACGAAAAGTTGTGTTGGTTGAGTCCAAGGGACACGTCCCTATGCTTTGGCCCAAGATAATCAAAATGCTAGCCTAGACACTGGTCGGTTAGACGGACGGTCCGATCGCTCCAAGACTGGGCGGTTAGGACGAACGGTTGGGAATGACCCAAAGGGCACGAGTTGTCAAGAGTCATGAGTTACCAAAAGTTGTGAGTTGCCAAAGGGTGTTAGTGATCAAAAGGTACGACATACCAAAGGTTACGAACATCAAAAGGTACAAGGACCGAGAGGTACGAATGGCCAGAGGGTGCTTGTTTAAGTAAGACAAGGTCACGGTTTGTCTAAGCCAAGGTAGAGTCGCAAGGTCTGACCGGTTAAAAAGCCTTCCGGATTAGGCTTGAGGCTTACTCGGCCGATTGGATCCAGGCCTAAGGCTGGATCAGGTAAGGGAGTCCGTTGGGCCATCGAGCCGGACTTCATTGGCCGGTCGCACCTAGATTCTATCTGGTTAGACGGATTGGTCTTTGGGGATGATCCAGATCTGTTCGTGTGTTCTATTTATCTATTCTGGACTATCTATCTGATTCTAAGTCAAGGGGTGGTTGGTTGAATGACTTAGGCTACGGTAGATAGGTTCATACTTTTTATGATTATATTGACTGAGGTTTATCTAAGTTCTAGGGACCAAGCCAAGCATTTTAGAATCAATCCGTTCTATTCTCGGTTATGATTAATACTTATCTGGTTATGGTTTCAGGAACTAAGGATGGTTCTGGTCAAGCCAAGGAGCCGTGAAGGCTCGCTCAGTGAGAGGCTGTGTAACGTGTGGGTAGATGATGCTAGGGACGAACTAGTGATTGTCTATGAAACTGTTAAGAAGTTGTGTATTGGATCTCATGTTTCTAAGTAATACAAAGTTAACACATTATTATTCCGCTGTGCAATCTGTTCCTTTGTTTACGAACCTCATATTCGAATATGACTTAGTGAGTAAAAGACTTAGAATGAATCAGACAAGCAAAGAAATTAATAAGTAAGCATTCATATCCAGTTGGGTCGAGAGACCAGGAACGGGTCTTACACTGGACGTTCCTGGCTGTCCATCAGTACACATATCAGCACGTTGGTCCTTGGACTCAGCACGCTGACCCTACCCGTGGAATGTTCGGGTGATTTTGGCCCATGTGGGCTGTCTGTTCAGTTCACACAGGACATCCGTGGGTGTCCGCCAGCACACACAGGACGTCCATGGTGGTCCGTGTGTGTCAGTGTGTGTCCGTCTGTGTCTGTCAGCACACACAGGACGTCAGTGGCTATCCATGAGTACACATATAAGCATGTTGGTCCTTGGACTCAGCACGCTGGCCCTTCCCGTGGACTGTTTGGGTGATTTTGGCCCACATGGGCTGTCTGTTCAGTACACACAGGACGTCCGTGGGTGTCCGTCAGCACACACAGGACGTTCGTGTGTGTCCGTCACCACACATAGGACGTCTGTGGCTGTCCGTGTGTGTCCGTGTGTGTCCGTCAGCACACACATGACATCTGTGGGTGTCCGTCAACACACACAGGACGTCCGTGGGTGTCCGTCAGCACACACAGGACGTCCGTGGCTGTCCGTGTGTGTCCATGTGTGTCTGTGTGTGTCTGTCTGTGTCCGTCAGCACACACAGGACGTCCGTCGCTGTCCATAAGTACACATATCAGCACGTTGGTCCTTGGACTCAGCACGCTGGCCCATCCTGTGGATTGTTTGGGTGATTTTGGCCTACGTGGGCTGTCTGTTCAGTACGCACAAGACGTCCATGGGTGTCCAGTAGCACACACAGGACGTCTGTGGCAGTCCGTCAGCGCACACATGTCGTCTGTGTGTGTCCGTCAGCACACAGGACGTCCGTGTGTGTCCGTCAGCACACACAGGACTTCCGTGGCTGTCCATCAGTACACATATCAGCAAGCTGGTCCTTGGACTCAGCACGCTGGCCCTTCCCGTGGACTGTTTGGGTGATTTTGGCCCACGTGGGCTGTCTGTTCAGTACACACAGGACGTCCGTGGGTGTCCGCCAGCACACACAGGATGTCCGTGGCTGTCAGTGGCTGTCCGTCAGCACACACAAGAAGTCCGTGGCTGTCCGTCTGTGTCAGTGTGTGTCCGTGTGTTTGTCTGCACACACAGGACGTCCGTGGCTGTCTATCAGTAGACATATCAGCACGCTGGTCCTTGGACTCAGCACGCTGGTCCTTGGACTCAGCACGCTGGTCCTTGGACTAAGCACGCTGGCCATTCCCGTTGACTGTTTGGGTGATTTTGGCCCACGTGGGCTGTCTTTTCAGTACACACAAGACGTCTGTGGGTGTCTGTAACACCCCCGAACCGTCCTAAGCATAGGTCGATCAACCGGCCAACAATCAAACAAGAACATGACCGATCGACCATCCAACACCCAGGGTTGGAGATGAATGAGCCAACCGGCCAGCCAACAATCAAACAAGAACATGACTGACCGACCAACCCAACACCATGATCCGGAAGCGCTACGTGACGGGCTAGGGACGATCCGGTCAGAGTCATAAATTTCACTCCATGACCTAGACCAGTTCATCCACTAACTCGTCCCACTAAATCAAGGCACAAGGCTTTGCAACCTGGCCAAGAGTTAGCGTTTTCCGTTAGATCGAGGCCTAAGGCTTTTCAACCCGTACTACGACCTAACGTTGTGTTAGACCGGACTAGTCAAATATCAGAGTACTCATGAAGCGCATATAAAACAATTACTTTATTAATTCGAGAAATATCCATACATTGATATAATTGAGACCGGTCCCGGCCTAATGCCAAAATCGAGTCAACTAAACACAAATCCACAATACCGTTTACAAAAGGCATGAAAATCTACACCGGCGGTCCTAACGTCCAGCACCAAGCCATCTGATCATCCTTACCTAAAGCGACCTGCAAAAAGGACAACATAGTTGGATGAGTAACCTAATGTTACTCAGTGAGCTGGCGGCCTCTACCCGCAACCTAGACTCTAACCCGGACAACCCAAAATAACAATCAATCTAGCCCTAGCATGCAATAAAAGCTAAGGCTAAGCAAACCGTTACTAAGTTAGACTTGGCCTCCTGCCATGATCTAGCTTCAAGTAACGGGAACCTGCATAAAAACAAGTCAACAACCAATCCCTAGTTAACCATATATACGCCTGAGTTCAGTACTCATGTAGTGTTAGACACTTAGACTATACAAGTATCACTAGTCGATCGACCAACAATCAAACAAGAACATGATCGGCCAACCAATGATACCGCATAGCTTTAATATCCACCACCCATCACAAGCAATCCCTCAAACACATACAGGCCAACGTCAGGCCTACAATAACCAAATACACACCAAGCCTAATCCGGTACCTAAGCCAGACTTAGGACTTAATATCAGAACCTGCAAGCAAATCAATCAACCACAAACACAATCACAATAATAAGACTATTAGTAACTACGACTCGATCTAACTCGTAACACCGTATATCGGTGATTCACTAACTCGAGGGTTCCCTAACCCTCTACGACACACTAACACAACACTCTAACCTGGGCCCTGGTGACATCGTGTTCCTCCTCTCTATCGGCAATATCCTATCTCCCTACCACAAAGGCCAGAAGAAGGAACTTTCAACCGACCGCGGCCCACAGTCCTTCGGGTCACCGCGCGACAGCCCACAGTTCTTCGGGTCACTGCCACATTACACCGTCGTGTAATAACTCAGCCCTAGGCCATGATCCCGTCTCTCTGAGTCTTCCCGATCCAACGAATAAGGGGTTTCCTTAAACCCGCTGGGTACGAGGCCGAGGAAACACTAATCGCCCCTAAACAAGCCTAGTATGGATGGGTTACGCTCATACTATCGGCTACAACACACTAATCCTAATAAGACCAAGACTCCTACCACAAACTTAAATACACTAAGGAGTCTACGATACTAACACCAGTACTCGTAGTCCAGCCTATATGGCATAGGACTCGTAGTACTAAACTCGACACGGAAGGAAATCGGCCTATATGGCCTAAGATCTCCTGAACAATACCATCCCTGCACAACAACAATCACTACCAAACCAAGCATTCAATAGTCCTAATATCTCTAAGGCAGGTCTACTCCATTACTAAACTACCCATAAATAAATAAAGGAAAACAGGCATCTCAATCCTAACAATTCAGCTACGCCATAATTTATCATACTATACCGGTTAATGCATCATTCATCCTAGTCCTAGTCAGGTTATAACTCAGTCTTAATTCCATTATATCTCAGCTTAGCCAATGCTAAACTGAGTCCAATTCATAAATAAAAATAACCCTAGGACTCTATCATGCATCAGTGTGATATTACTACTCTATATGCAACTCGATCTATCCTAAGTTCCAAGTGGAACTTAAACAAACCAACTCACAGTGTTCTAGGCAAGAAGCAGCTGGTTGATCGGAGAGGACATGGCCAAAACCCAAGGGACGCCTTGACTGGACTGGACTGGACTGATCTTGACTTGTACAGAACCTCCCCTGATACTGGTCTGGACTGAACTCAACTCGAACAGCACCTTCCTTAGCTTCTGAACAATTCTTCCGAAATCTGAACAGAGTATCGAACCATAACTTCGACTGAACTGAAACCATGGAACTGAACTGATCTTGGACAGCACCTCCACTTGATCATCAAAGAATATGAATAGAGTGGACAGATTGATTTGGGCAGAGCTTCCGCATAACAATTGCAGAAATTCTTCGATTGGACAGAACTTCGCTTCTTGGTGAAGTATCGATCTTCGGAACTCAGCTACACTATCTTTCTATCTCTCTCTAACCACGTTGACTTGCTTCCCATCTGAATTTATCTTCAATTGGTTGATCTTCAGTTGGCCAGAACCTTCCCTAGGCGCTGACTTGAAATCACTAGAGAAACAGATCTCGAAAACTCTCTAAAACTCTCGAAATAGCTCAGAACCTCTTACTTTCTTTTTCTACTTCTTTCTCTCTATCTAACCCACTTTTTTAACTTGCTTTTGAAGGTCTGGATGAATGAAATGAGAAGGGGTCGTGGTCTTTATATAGGATACAGCAGCGAATCAGATTGAAGTTGGTGGCAGCCCGTGTGTCGGCTAGCATGGCTCCGGCTACATGTGTCGCGGCACCTCGTGCTCCACATGGCAGTCAGCATGGACCAAACTCATGCAAAGTGACACCTCTTCTCCTGCCTGGACGACCAGATGTCGATCAGCATTGATGGAATGCATGCGTCGCGACACACCGCTCCCTGCGTGTCGATCAGCATGCTTCGGTTGCAAGTATCGCGACACTTCGTGCTTCAACATGTCATGCTGCATGTTCCTGCTTCATGCACGGCGACACCTCGAGCTTCTCTTTACACTCAGCTGGTTAGACAGTTGCCACCACGTTCTTATCCTTTAGATCAAGCCACCTCGAGCTTCTCGGTTCCTTTGCGCGATTTCAACCCTTCTTGTGAACTTCTGACCCGTGATCAATCCCGAATATTTTTCCGCTCCCATTCTGATTCTCTGAATATTTTTAATAAACTACAGATGATGTCTGATATCCTTTAAAAATATTTCCCGAGCCTCCGGCTTCCTCAAAGAATTTCGTATAACCGAAATTAGGGTTTTCGCCCAACTTCGGGTTTTCCCGTCGTGCTTGCTTCCCATCCTGCTTAATTCCCGTCCTGCTCCGACTTATAATGTCTTCAGAATAATATTTTACTGATACGAAGATATTCCGAGAAAACTTCGCGATGAAGAAACGTCAATCTTCAAAAACGTCGAGCTTCTAAACCGTCGTGCTTCAAAAATGTGATTCTTCCAAAACTGCCGTCTGATCAATCTAAGACATTTCTAACAATGGTAGAGCAGCTTATCTCAAATCATGCTTCACTCACGATACATTCTTCGACCTTCTCCTACTTTAAATTTCCCGATCGATCTGTATTGTCCGCGACTCAACCACAAAGTTGATGCTCGACCAATCTTCTATTTTCTTTGATCCATGTTAAGTCTTAAGTTATCAAAACTTAACATTCCTTATTGCTTTGATTCCCAAAAGCTCGGCTCTGGATTCTGACTTTTGCTCTCGCGACCATTTTATCCCAAAGAGCGGGTTATCACAGTGTCCGTCAGCATACACATGACACTTGTGTGTGTCCGTCAGCACACACAGGACGTCTGTGGCTGTCCGTGTGTGTCCGTAAGCACACACAGGACGTCCGTGGCTGTCCATCAGTACACATATCAGCACGTTGGTCCTTGGACTCAACACGTTGGTCCTTGGACTCAGCACGCTGGCCCATCCCGTGGACTGTTTGGGTGATTTTGGCCCACGTGGGCTGTCCGTTCAGTACACACAGGACGTCCGTAGGTGTCCGCCAGCACACACAGGACGTCTGTGGCTGTCTGTGGCTGTCCGTCAGCACATATAGGACGTCTGTGGCTGTTCGTTTGTGTCCGTCAGCACACACAGGACGTCTGTGGCTGTCCATCAGTACACATATCAGCACGCTGGCCCTTGGACTTAGCACGCTGGCCCTTCCCGTGGACTGTTCGGGTGATTTTGGCTCATGTGGGCTGTCTGTTCAGTACACACAGGACGTCCGTGGGTGTCAGTCAGCACACAAAGGACGTCCATGTGTGTCAGTCAGCACACAAAGGACGTCCATGTGTGTCCGTCAGCACACACAAGACGTCCGTGGCTATCCGTGTGTGTCCGTCAGCACAAACACGACGTCCGTGGCTGTCAATCAGTATACATATCAGGACGTTGGTCCTTGAACTCGGCACGCTGACCCTTCCCGTGGACTGTTCGGGTGATTTTGGCCCACGTGGGCTGTCTGTTCAGTACACACAGGACATCTGTGGGTGTCTGTCAGCACACACAGGACGTCCGTGGCTGTCTGTGGCTGTCCGTCATAACACACAGGACGTCCATGGCTGTCCGTGTGTGTCCGTGTGTGTCCGTCGGCACACACAGGACGTTCGTGGCTGTCCATCAGTACACATATCAGCATGTTGGTCCTTGGACTCAGCACGCTGGCCCTTCCCGTGGACTGTTTGAGTGATTTTGGCCCACGTGGGCCGTCTGTTCAGTACACACATGACGTCTGTGGGTGTCCGCCAGCACACACAAGACGTCTGTGGCTGTCTGTTGTTGTCCGTCAGCACACACATGACGTCTTTGGCTGTCTGCGTGTGTCTGTGTGTGTCCGTGTGTGTCCGTCAGCACACACAGGACATCAGTGGGTGTCCGTCATCACACACATGACGTTCGTGTGTGTCCGTTAGCACACATAGGACGTCCGTGGCTGTCCGTGTGTGTCCGTGTGTGTCCGTCAGCACACACAGGACATCAGTGGGTGTCCGTCATCACACACAGGACGTTCGTGTGTGTCCGTCAGCACACATAGGACGTCCGTGGCTGCCCGTGTGTGTATGTGTGTGTCCGTCGGCACACACAGGACATCCATGGCTGTCCATCAGTACACATATCAGCACGCTGGTCTTTGGACTCAGCACGCTGGCCCTTCCCGTGGACTGTTCGGGTGATTTTGGCCCACGTGGGCTGTATGTTCAGTACCCAGAGGACGTCTGTGGGTGTCCGCTAGCACACACAAGACGTCCGTGGCTGTCCGTGTGTTTATGTGTGTGTCTGTCTGTGTCTGTCAGCACACACAGGACGTCTGTGGCTGTCCATCAGTACACATATCAGCACGTTGGTCCTTGGACTCAGCACGCTGGCCCTTTAGGTGGACGGTTTGAGTGATTTTGGCCCACGTGGGCTGTCTGTTCCGTACACACAGGACATCCGTGGGTGTCCGCCAGCACACACAGGACGTCCGTGGCAGTCTGTGGCTGTCCGTCAGCACACAGGATGTCTGTGACTATCCGCATGTGTCCGTGTGTGTTTGTGTGTGTCTGTGTGTGTCCGTCAGCACACACAGGACATCAGTGGGTGTTCGTCAGCACACACAGGACGTGCGTGTGTGTCTGTCATCACACATAGGACTTCCGTGGCTGTCTCTGGGTGTCCGTGTGTGTCCGTCAGCACACACAGGACGTCCGTGGCTGTCCATCAGTACACATATCAGCACGTTGGACCTTGGACTCAGCACGCTGGCCCTTCCCGTGGACTTTTTGGGTGATTTTGGCCCATGTGGGCTGTCTGTTCAGTACACACAGGACGTCCATAGGTGTCCGCCAGCACACACAGGATGTCCATGGCTGTCCGTGGCTGTCCGTCAGCACACACAAGACGTCTGTGGCTGTCCGTGTGTGTCCTTGTGGGTCTGTGTTTGTGCGTCTGTGTCTGTCACCACACATAGGACGTCCGTGGCTGTCCTTCAGTACACATATCAGCACGTTGGTCCTTGGACTCAGCACGCTGGCCCTTCCCGTGGACTGTTTGGGTTATTTTGGCCCATGTGGGATGTCTGTTCAGCACACACAGGACGTCCGTGGGTGTCCGTCAGCACACACATGACGTTCGTGTGTGTCTGTCAGCACACATAGGGCGTCCGTGGCTGTCCGTGTGTGTACATGTTTTTCCGTCAGCACACACAGGACATCCGTGGCTGTTCATCAGTACACATATCAGCACGTTGGTCCTTGGACTCAGCACGCTGGCCAATCCCGTGGACTGTTAGGGTGATTTTTGCCCACGTGGGCTGTCTGTTCAGTACACACAGGATGTCCGTGGGTATCCGCCAGCACACACAGGACGTCCGTGGCTATCTGTGGCTGTCCGTCAGCACACATAGGACGTCTGTGGCTGTCTGTGTGTGTCCGTCAGCACACACAGGACGTCCGTGGCTGTCCGTCCGTACACATATCAGCATGCTGGCCTTTCCCTTGGACTGTTTGGGTGATTTTTGTCCACGTGGGCTGTCTGTTCAGTACACACAGGACGTCCATGGGTGTCAGTTAGCACACACAGGACGTTCGTGTGTGTTCGTCAGCACACATAGGACGTCCGTGTGTGTTCGTGTGTGTCCGTGTGTGTCTGTCAACACACACAGGACGTATGTGGCTGTCCATCAGTACACATATCAGCACGTTGGTCCTTGGACTCAGCACGTCGGTCCTTGGACTCAGCACGCTGGCTCTTCCCGTGGACTGTTTGGGTGATTTTGGCCCACATGGGCTGTCTTTTCAGTACACACAGGACGTCCGTGGGTGTCCCCCAGCACACACAGGACGTCCGTGGGTGTCTGTGGCTGTCCGTCAGCACATACAGGACGTCTGTGGCTGTCTGTGTGTGTCCTTGTGGGTCCGTGTGTGTGCGTCTTTGTCCGTCAGCACACATAGGACGTCTGTGGCTGTCCATCAGTACACATATCCGCACGTTGGTCCTTGGACTCAGCACGCTGGCCCTTCCCATGGACTGTTTGGGTTATTTTGGCCCACGTGGGCTGTCTGTTCAGTACACACAGGACGTCCGTGGGTGTCCGTCAGCATACACAGGACGTTCGTGTGTGTCCGTCAGCGCACATAGGACGTCTGTGCCTGTCTGTGTGTGTCCGTCAGCACACACAATGCGTCTGTGGCTGTCCATCAGTACACATATCAGCATGTTGGTCCTTGGACTCAGCACGCTGGCCAATCCCGTGGATTGTTTGGGTGATTTTGGCCCACGTGGGCTGTCTGTTCAGTACACACAGGATGTCGGTGGGTGTTCGCCAGCAAACACAGGACGTCCGTGGCTGACCGTGGCTGTCCGTCATCACACATAGGACGTCTGTGGCTGTCCGTGTATGTCCGTGTGTGTCTGTCAGCACACACATGACGTCTGTGGCTGTCCATCAGAACACATATCAGCACGCTGGTCCTTGGACTCAGCACGCTGGTCCTTGGACTCAGCACGCTGGCCCTTCCCGTGGACTGTTCGGGTGATTTAAGCCCACGTGGGCTGTATGTTCAGTACAAAGAGGACGTCTCTGGGTGTCCGCCAGCACACACAAGACGTCCGTGGCTGTCCGTGTGTTTATGTGTGTGTCCGTCTGTGTCCGTCAGCACACACAGGACATTTGTGGCTGTCCATCAGTACACATATCAGCACGTTGGTCCTTGGACTCAGCACGCTGGCCCTTCAGGTGGACTGTTTGAGTGATTTTGGCCCACGTGGGCTGTCTGTTCAGTACACACAGGACGTCCGTGGGTGTCCGACAGCACACACATGACGTCCGTGGCCGTCTGTGGCTGTCCGTCAGCACACAGGATGTCTGTGACTGTCCGCGTGTGTCCGTGTGTGTCTGTGTGTGTCTGTGTGTGTCCGTCAGCACACACAGGACATCAGTGGGTGTTCGTCAGCACACACAGGACGTTCGTGTGTGTCTGTCAGCACACATAGGACGTCCGTGGCTGTCCGTGTGTATCCGTGTGTGTCCGTCAGCACACACAGGACGTCCGTGGCTGTCCATCAGTACACATATCAGCACGTTGGTCCTTGGACTCAGCACGCCGGCCCTTCCCGTGGACTGTTTGGGTGATTTTGGCCCACGTGGGCTGTCTGTTCAGTACACACAGGACGTCCATGGGTGTCCGCCAGCACACACAGGATCGACAAGTGGAACTTAAACAAACCAACTCACAGTGTTCTAGGCAAGAAGCAGCTGGTTGATCGGAGAGGACATGGCCAAAACCCAAGGGACGCCTTGACTGGACTGGACTGGACTGATCTTGACTCGAACAACACCTTCCTTAGCTTCTGAACAATTCTTCCGAAATCTGAACAGAGTATCGAACCATAACCTCGACTGAACTGAAACCATGGAACTGAACTGATCTTGGACAGCACCTCCACTTGATCATCAAAGAATATGAATAGAGTGGACAGATTGATTTGGGCAGAGCTTCCGCATAACAATTGCAGAAATTCTTCGATTGGACAGAACTTCGCTTCTTGGTGAAGTATCGATCTTCGGAACTCAGCTACACTATCTTTCTATCTCTCTCTAACCACGTTGACTTGCTTCCCATCTGAATTTATCTTCAATTGGTTGATCTTCAGTTGGCCAGAACCTTCCCTAGGCGCTGACTTGAAATCACTAGAGAAACAGATCTCGAAAACTCTCTAAAACTCTCGAAATAGCTCAGAACCTCTTACTTTCTTTTTATACTTCTTTCTCTCTATCTAACCCACTTTTTTAACTTGCTTTTGAAAGGTCTGGATGAATGAAATGAGAAGGGGTCGTGGTCTTTATATAGGATACAGCAGCGAATCAGATTGAAGTTGGTGGCAGCCCGTGTGTCGGCTAGCATGGCTCCGGCTACATGCGTCGCGGCACCTCGTGCTCCACATGGCAGTCAGCATGGACCAAACTCATGCAAAGTGACACCTCTTCTCCTGCCTGGACGACCAGATGTCGATCAGCATTGATGGAATGCATGCGTCGCGACACACCGCCCCCTGCGTGTCGATCAGCATGCTTCGGTTGCAGGTATCGCGACACTTCGTGCTTCAACATGTCATGCTGCATGTTCCTGCTTCATGCACGGCGACACCTCGAGCTTCTCTTGACACTCAGCTGGTTAGACAGTTGCCACCACGTTCTTATCCTTTATGTTGTAGGCACGGGTCGGAGGGTCGGACGGACGGACGGACGGACGGACGGACGGATGGCCGTTCCGCGGTTCAGTCTTGCCTCGGACGGATGGTACTGGCCAGCTTGTCTCTTGCTTGTGATCGAACCTGAAACAGATAGGAACTTTTAGTGAGTTTTCAACAGGATGTAGAACAGAAACAAGTTATGATTCTTTTGGGTTTTTATGGAATTTGGTAGAATGAAATCTAAAACAAAAGATAGAGAAGAGAGTAGATTGGCGGATGGGATCTGCTGCTGGACGTATGTCTCTCTCAGCAAGATGCCTAGGTCGGTTAAGAAGATAGATATGGATCCGGCTCTTGTTGGACGTATGTCTCTCTCAAGATTCGGACAAGGAATGGAATGGATCGAAGGACGCCACAAAGAACAATGGATCGGCTCTTTGATATGTCACACGGCTGCTCTCAATGTTTCACACAACTGAAAGACTTAGGGTTTCTTTGCTAAAGCAAAAACAATTTCATAAAAGACTTAGCCGAAAAGTTGGCAACTACAAGGGTTTAAATAGATGTTCCTTACTGGACTTTAAATATAAAAAAAAGGCCTAGACAAATGGCCAAAGTCTTAACCGAAATAAAATAAAGAAAACAATAGACCGGTCGCGGTTTGAGATGTCCGGATCAGAACTCATAGTATGCTTGCTTGTTGCCTCATTAAAACCTTTCGGGAAAACCCAGTGGGACAAAACCTCGATAAGGAAAAAGAGTACAACACATACTACTCCTTCTGATGGTCGGCTATATCTCTGAACCGGAAGCAAGTTGGTTGGATGGATTGAGTATGAAGGTGGAAATGGTCAGGCCGGCTTCATTCTGGCCGATGGAGGAGAACTGGCTCGAATGGACAGGGTCTGGAACCTCTAGTGGTTCACCGGTGTCTTCCAGCTTCAAGTCAGACAACTCCTGGATCAATAGTTGCTTGAACCCGGTTTGTTCTTGTGCAAGCAGCTCCTGGACAGCTTTGGCAAATCCAGCTCTTATAACTCTTGAACCGGACCTTGTGGTAGGACCTTTGCGGATAATGGGAACCTCAGTCGTGGGTACTACAACATCCCCTCCCTCTTGAACAGGTTCTGTCCTCAGAACATCTTCGTCATCTGCAATATAAGGGGACAAGTCAGACACATTGAACGTTTGGGAAACTTGGAACTCACCTGGCAGTTCTAGCCGGTAGGCATTGTCATTGATCCGATCGAGCACTCGGAATGGTCCGTCCCCTCATGGGGATAATTTGCTCTTCCTCTCTTCCGGAAACCGTTCTGGCCTCATGTGGAGCCACACCCAGTCGCCTGGTTGGAAGATAACTTCTGTGCGCCCCTTGTTGAGCTTAATCCGGTTCCTTTCAGCCTTCTTCTCCAAGGTCTCCTTGACTTGCCGGTGCATGTTCTTCACAAACTCAGCCTTTTTGTCACCACTTTGGCTGACTTGCATGGCTGGTGGCAATGCGGCTAGGTCCATGGGCGTCTCTGGTCTAAAGCCATACACGATCTCAAAAGGGGAGAGGTTAGTAATAGAGTGCCTTGCATGGTTATAAGCAAACTCAATGAAAGGCAAGCAACTCAACCAGTTTTTAAGATTCTTACCCACCGTAGCCCTCAATAACTGAGAGAGTGTACGGTTTACTACCTCGGTCTGTCCATCAGTCTGTGGATGGCAAGTGGTCGAGAAAAGGAGCTTGGTTCCAAGCTTTTTCCACAATGTCCTCCAGAAGTGGCTGAGAAATTTTGTGTCTCGGTCGGACACGATGGTATGAGGCACTCCGTGTAAGCGCACCACTTCCTTGAAGAAGAGATCAGCGGTTTGGCTTGCATCATTGGTCTTGGAACACGGAATGAAGTGTGCCATCTTGGAGAACCTGTCCACTACAACAAAAATAGAATCCTTGTGTTCTATCTTGGGCAAGCCCAGCACAAAGTCCATAGACAGGTCGACCCACGGTGCAATAGGAATAGGTAAAGGCATGTGTAATCCATAAGGATGCGACCTGGATTTGGTTTTGAGACAGACAGTGCACTTGGCGCAAAGGCTCTCGACGTAGCGCCTCATCCGGGGCCAATAGAAGTGGTCGGACAGGACGTTCAGAGTTTTATCCCGACCGAAATGCCCCATCAACCCACCCCCATGAGCTTCTCTGGTCAGTAAATCTCGCATGGAACCATGAGGAATACACATGCGTTTCTCCTTGAAGAGGAACCCGTCCTGCTGATAGAATGGACCCATGGCCCCCTTAGCCGTGTTACTGTAAAGCTCAGAAAAGTCAGGGTCAGTTTCATAAGACATTTTGAGTTGCTCAAAACCCATGATCTTAGCCTCCATGGTGGTAATGAGTGTGTGGCGCCGAGATAGGGCGTCGGCCACTATGTTGTCCTTTCCCTTCTTGTACTTGATCACATAAGGGAAAGTTTCCACGAACTCCAGCCACCTAGCATGCCTCTTCTTGAGTGTGGTCTGGCCCCTCAAATGCTTAAGAGTCTCATGATCTGTATGAATAATAAACTCTTTAGACAAAAGATAATGTTTCCAAGTTTCAAGCGACCTTACTAGAGCATATAGCTCTTTATCATAGGTGGGGTAATTGAGGGCGGCTCCACTCAATTTCTCACTGAAAAAGGCCACTGGCCGGCCTCCTTGGGTCAGCACGGCTCCTATTCCTGTCCCTGAAGCATCACACTCAATCTCAAAAGGTTTATCAAAGTTAGGAAGAGTTAAAACCGGTGCATGTGTCAAGCTATATTTAAGTCTGTTGAAAGACTCCTCTTGGGCAGGGCCCCAAGCAAAGGTTACATTCTTCTTGATCACGGAGGTCATTGGGGCGGCAATGGTACTGAAGTCCTTCACAAATCGTCGATAGAAACTGGCCAGTCCATGGAAGCTGCGGATATGTCCGATCGTGGTCGGAGTCGGCCAGTCTTGTATCGCCTTGATCTTCTCTTCATCAACCTTCAGTCCCTGTGAACTCACAACAAAGCCTAAAAATACCAACTGATCAGTGCAGAATACACATTTCTTAAGGTTAGCATAAAGGCCTTCTTGCCTTAAGGCTTTCAAAACCTGTTCTAGGTGTCCCATGTGTTCAGTTAAAGACCTGCTGTAAATCAAGATATCATCAAAATATACAACCACGAATTTACCAATGTAAGGTCGGAGGACCTCATTCATGAGTCTCATGAAGGTACTAGGGGCGTTGGTAAGGCCAAACGGCATCACCAGCCACTCGTATAGACCTTGCTTGGTCTTGAAGGCAGTTTTCCACTCATCTCCTTCCTTCATGCGTACTTGATGGTATCCACTCCTGAGATCAATCTTAGAAAACACAACAGACCCACTCAGTTCATCCAACATATCATCTAATCTAGGTATAGGGTACCGATATTTGATGGTTATGTTGTTGATGGCTCGGCAGTCCACACACATGCGCCATGTCCCATCTTTCTTAGGCACTAGTAGGACCGGGACTGCACAGGGACTAAGGCTCTTGCGGATGTAGCCTTTGTCCATGAGATCTTGGACCTGCCGTTCCAGCTCCTTAGCTTCCTCAGGGTTGACACGGTAAGCGGCTCGGTTTGGTAGTGGCGCGCCGGGTACAAGATCGATCTGATGTTCTATGCCACGGACAGGGGGTAAACCGGCAGGGATCTCGTCAGGGAAGACATCCTTGTATCGTCCCATGAGGTCCTGTACTACGTCCGGTACTTCAGGAGCTTCTAAACCTGCAAAACAACCTTCCTTAAAGATCATTAGTAGCACCTGTGTCTCACGTTGTAACGATTTAAGCACTTGTCCGGAAGTCATGTAAAGGTTAGTGTTACTTACCTGGCCGGACTGCGTCATTGCCTTCTGCATTTCATGAACTTCTTGAGGGCTGAGAGGTGCTAGGCTGTGCTTCTTGTTGTTGTGGACGAAACTGTAGATGTTGGTGCGGCCTTGGTGAAGTGTCTCCTTGTCAAACTGCCACGGCCTTCCGAGAAGTATATGGCCGGCTTGCATGGGCACAACATCACACTTGACCTGGTCTTGGTACTTTCCAATACTGAAGGACACAACAACTTGTTCGGCAATCTTGAGCTCAGTCTCATCATTGAGCCATTTGAGACGGTATGGTCGAGGATGGGCAGTTTTGACCAACCCTAGCTTATCAACAAGATACTTGCTAGCCACGTTAGTACAAGATCCGCCATCTATGATCAAACTGCATACCTTGTGATCAACACTACATCTGGTGTGGAAGATGTTCTCCCGCTGGATGGTATCTGGGTCAAAGAGGGTGCTAAGAGCTCTCCGGGTCACTAGCAGCTCGCCTGTCTCCGGGTAGTCGGTTACTTCCTCATCAGAGATCACTGTAGCGGCCTCTGCCTCATCTTGGGATTCATACTCACCATCCCCCTTTAGGACCATCACTCGTTTGTTTGGACAATCCCGAGCGTAGTGGCCTTTGCCCTGACACTTATAACAAATGATGTCACGAGTACGCAAATTTTGGGCTTGAGGCTTACCCTGCTCCGGCTTAGTTGCATTAGACGATTCAGCCTGGTTTGTCTTGAATCGGCTCTCAATCTCAATCGTCTTGCCCTTTTCGCCTTGCTTTGAACCCGGTTGAGTCCAAGCAGGTTTGCTGCGGCTGGTACTGGCCGTCTTGCGCTTGATGTGCTGCTTGGCTTGCGTAGCAAAGTGCAACAGATCGTTGAAGTCTTCATAGTGTTGTCTCTCCACCTTGCGGGCAATGCGGTCTTGCAGCCCTTCCAGGAATTGGGACATCATTGTCTCCTCGGGCTCGTCGGTCTCAAGCTTTTTCCTAAGTGCCTCGAACTCCTCGAAGTACTCCTCCACAGTCTTAGTTCCCTGCGTAAGTTTACGAAAACGTTTTAGTACATCACGCTGGTAGTAAGATGGAATGTACCTCGCGCGAAGCTTGGTCCGCATCTCGGTCCAATTACGCGCTCTCCACACTGGCCCGGACTTAGCAACGTCTCGATCCCACCACGAGAGAGCATTGTCCGTCAGCTGGGCTGCTGCTAGGGCAACCTTCTTGGCCTCACTATATTGGTAATAGTCGAAGATGTACTCCATGCGCTTCTCCCACACGATGTAGGCATCCGGATCAACCTTGCCGGCAAACGTTGGGGGATGAAGCTTAAGCGCCTTGCCTCCCAACCAGGGCTCTTCCTCCTCTCGGTCTCGACCTCCCCTATGGTCGCGGCCTCCTCCTACTTGGGCCCGGGGTCCTCGCGCGTTCCTCCTACCTCCCCGGTTCGGCCTCTCCTCGTCCTGACTGCGCGTATCATCGGTACTGTCCGTGTCCGAGTCAGTGTCATGCGGGTCCGGCTGATGCCTTCCTGGTGGTCGAGGTCCGTTGGGCCTGCCTCCCTGCCGTATCTGAGCAAGCTCGGCTGTGATAGTCCTAAGACTCGCCCTCAGTTCCTCATTGTCAGCTAGGAGCTGAGCGTTTATGGCCGCTTGGTCTTGACCTTCATCTCCCATAGTTCTCTGAGAAGAAACTCAAAGAAAGATTAAAAGGAAAGAGGGGGGGTTATGTTGTAGGCACAGGGGGGGGGGGGGGGGGGGGTAACCCACGAATGGATAGAATGGTGGAACCAAGGTTTAAGCCTGAAAACAAAGAGAACCGATTTTTACGAGTTTAGAGTTTTTATGATGCAAACAGAAACAAATATAAAAAAAAATGAGATGATGATGATAATGATAATAAAACAAGACAAATAAACAAAGGATAGGATGGAATCAGGCTGCTGGTCGTGTGACACTCTCAGCTTGATCAAGTAGATGATTGAAGTGGATTTTGCGGAGGAAGGTTTGATTGAATCTCTCAATCTGATGGAATGATGGATCGAAGTGATTGACTCTCTCAATCTGTGTACTGAGCTTGTTTGATTTGCACAAACAAACTAGACTCACGAAATCAAAAAGACAACAAAGAATCTCTCTTTGAATCCTAAAGACCGATATTTTATACAAAGAACAACTTTGATAAAACTGAATAAACTTTCTATTAACTTGGTGATTAAGGGTTTCTCTTTACACTGGACGTCTAGGAGCTTATATAAGTCTCAGAGACAAAGGTCCTAACGTTCTAAAACAAATAGAAAAGGAAATAAATCAAAACTAAGAAAGAAATCGAAAATTAGCCGTTGGAGCCTTTTGTGGGATTTTGGCTCCAAGTAAAGAATCTGATCTTTCTTGAACCTGGATGGTTTAAGGGGATAAGTAAGCTTCCTGGGAACCTTCTTGACTGCTTGGAATGTGCTGAGGTCGTGCCTAAACTGAAGAGGAAAGAGCTGTTGGACATTAATGTCGGTTTGCTCCAAATAAGGCAGGTTTGAGTAAATGAGGATCCTCCTGATCCAATGGCTGCTGGTGCATGGTATGGACTTGTAGAACTTCTCTTGGCCGTGTATGATGTCTCCTGATTGGTTGAAAAGATCTCCTGGTCGCCAATGTCTGGTTTGAAGCTGATTGAACCGGCTAGCTTCCAATTGAGGCAAGTGTAGAACTGGTTTGGCCGGTTTTGGAGATTGGATCATAACTTCATAATTCCGTGGCCATTTCTCCTGATATTGGGCTTTTTGGAAAGATGAGAGATCCCTCTTGAATCCTATGATGGGCTTTGGTTCAGGCCGCTCCTTCCTTGGACTTGAATCTGCTTCTAAAGTCGGGTACTCGCAGATGGACGGGCTGAGAAACCTCTGACTTGTAAAATTCATACCTTCTTTCTCCATGAATATTTTGACCCAATTCC
Organism: Brassica napus; assembly: GCF_020379485.1. Lineage (NCBI taxonomy): Eukaryota > Viridiplantae > Streptophyta > Magnoliopsida > Brassicales > Brassicaceae > Brassica > Brassica napus. The sequence continues at coordinate 317,711 of NW_026016590.1, read as the reverse complement.
AATTGGCCTGGACTCCGTCTTGAGTGTAGAATCCATAAAAATTATTCTCGTGATTTAAACTTTCCTGGTTTGTAAGATATGGCATTTTTAGTTCACGTATGTCCTGGTTTGCGCCTTGGCTGGTTGAGTAGGGCTTTGGGTTGACCTCCGGTTCAGTTGCTGATCTGATGACCACATCATCCCCTCCCTCTTGACAAGGTTTCGACCTCGAAACTGTATAATCTGCACCAAGATAGAGCAAGTCAGCTTTCATTCTCTTTTGAGATTCTAAAGCCTTACCTTGGTATTGTTTTGGTTTTGCTTCTTTAAGCAATATGGACTGCATTGTCTCTTGAACAATCTTCTGGTCCATCACAAGAGTCACGCCTGGTGGTTCTTCTTCTTTAAATTCTTGCTCCTTAAGTCCTGTTACAACACCCTTTGACAAAGACAAGTGCATTATACAAGAATTTGGAACCAATAAATCAGATTGAATAAAACTATCACTTTTCAAAGATAAATCTGTTTTCTTTTCTAGTGATGTCTCTATCAATACTTGTTTACTTGGACAAACTACAGCAAAGTGTCCTCTTTTATGACATCTATAACATGTCTGATCTTTTAAATTTTTAGAGTTAGAAGACTTACATTGGCTTGTTGTCTCTTCTTTCTTTGGGCTTGGAATCTCTTTATTCCTTAAGTCATGGACAGCTTTTGATTCCAACAAGGATGTTGAGTTCGTGTCTTTCTGGACCTCAGGACCTGTCTTAACATTCTTGGACAAAGACAAGTGACTCATACCAGTGGGAGATGATTTATAAACAAATTTATCAAGTATAGGACTTACCTTGGCCTTTACTTGGACAATAACAGGTTCTGGCTTTTCTTTGGAAACATGAGTTAGATACCTCCTTGGGTATATCTTTCGGATCTTAGAACTTGTGAGTTCTGGTGAAAATTCATCCCTCATGACTTCCTTAAGATCTCTCCACGTTTTGATAGCTGGCTCCTTGTAAAACAATCTATCATCTTCTTCTTGTACCCACCATTTAAAGGCATTACCTCTTAGTTGATCAATGGCATAAGATAGTCTCTCTTCTTTCAGAATGTTGTTGTAGTGAAACCATTCATCAAGGTTCCTCTCCCAAAATAGGTAGCTTATTCCTCCTGAAAATGTAAAGAGTTCAATTTTATCAGCAAAAGATTTATAATCAAACCAAGAATTAGCAACATGAAGAATATGGGTTTGAGAAGTTGGATGTTGATTGATCCTTGAAGGATCTGGTGGCTTGGGCTTGACATAGACAGCCTCTGGTGCATCTCCAAATCTCCTTTCTCCTTGCTGTGGACGTTGGACTCGTGCCTTGTTTCTTTTCCTCAACTGAGCAATCCGATCATTGATCTCTTGAAAAGCTGTCAACTGTTGGTTCTGTTTGGCTATCTGACTTTGGCCGTGTGTTTTTCCTACCATGGCTTCCTGAAAACACTCTCAAAGATCAAGTGAAGGTATGGAAAATCCTGGTCAAATCAAAATAAGAACCAAAAATGCAAGCTAATTAAAATTAAACCGAAAAATTACAATTATGAACCGAAATGAAATAAACTATGCTAAAATAATTTTTCTTTTGGTTTTCTCAATGCAAAAACGAAATGAACTAATATGGAATGAAAATTAACACAAGTGAAAATAAAATATGGAAAGAAAACTAACACTTATTTTTTTTTTTGAATTTTCTTATGCAAGAAACAAATATGGAAATGCAGATTTTTTTTTTAAATGAATGCACAAAATCTAAATATGGCAAGTGGAGCTGGAGGAATGAATGCAAACAACTAGACAAGTATTTCAAAAGAATTTCGTGGATCAAACTAGACAACTCCTTCTTCTTTAGTTTTCTTTTATTAAGAACAACAATAACAATGCAAAAACTGTTTTTGTTTTTTTTAAATGAAAACAAATGCAAACAAATATGAATCATGCGAGGATAGAGTGACCTGATTCAGGAGCTTCAGCTCTGATACCAAAATGTTGTAGGCACAGGGGGGGGTAATGATGCAGCGGCATCCTAAAGTTCAACAGCAACTTTCCCTTTTGAGTTATTTCCTTTTTCATTAGTTTTGTGTTTTGCCTTTTACTACTAGGTTAAGGATTTTAATGACGGTTTAAGAGTTCTATATACAGAACTCTCTTATGACTTTTATAAGATACGCTTTTGATATTAATAAACTAGCTTTGAGCTTTATACCTTGATAGAGATTTGATTCAATTCATCTTGTTCGAGAAGCCTTGGAAGAGATTCGATTAAATTCATCTTCTTCAAGAAGCAGGTCTCTAGAGTTTTCAATCGAAAACCCTAGATCGAGCTGATATCTTGTTCGTACCCTCCATCAGGTTGGTATCAAAGCAAAACAACTATCACACCATCATGCCTCGCACGCGCCAGGAAACGAAAGCAGAAATTCAAGAACGTAATATGGCACAGATGCAGGAGCAACTTGCCCAGCTTACTCAAGCGATGCAAGCCCTAGTCGCTCAACGCAAAACTGATCCAGCCATCGCACACGAAGAAGACAACCTCGCAGACGATGTTACAGACGCAAATCCTTTTGCTGTCCTTGGAGGTAACAGAGCTCGAGCCCAACAGCCTCAACCTAATAATGATTACCGCTGGGAACAGGGATTCAAATCAGAGATTCCGGAATACAATGGAGGACCAACGGCAGAAGAATTGCTTGATTGGCTTGTCACAGTAGAAGAGATATTGGAATTCAGGAAGGTACCACTTGATCAATGTGTACCAGTCATAGCTATGCGTTTTCGTCAAAGAGCCGCAGCCTGGTGGACGCAAATCAAGTCCACAAGGACCCGACAGAATAAACCAAAAATTGCTACTTGGGACAAACTAAAGAAACACCTACGTAAAACATTCCTTCCATACAACTACGACCAACTGATGTTCCAACGATTACATCACCTTCGACAAGGAACCCGCACGGTCGAAGAATACTCTACTGAGTTCTTTTTTCTGCTCAATCGGATTGATCTCCAGGACTCTGATAGTCAACTCGTGGCCCGATACATCGGCGGCTTGAGACAGCAAATCCAGCATACTCTTAACTTGTTCAATCCTCTCACTTTGGCTGAAGCACACCAGCAAGCAATAACAGTTGAGGCACAGAACAAGACTAACTTCTCACCTTGGAGCTCAAATCGAGCACAACGTACGTCACCAATTACCACAACGCCCGCAACAACTACTACAGCAACCACAACACCCGTCGCACAAGAAACTACCATCATTCCTATTAACCAAAATCAACAAAGACGACCGGGTACACTTCGTTGCTTTGCTTGCGGAGAACCAGGTCATCGGCAAGCTGATTGCCCAACACGCAATCGCAGAGGTTTACTTCTCGATTCCACAGGCCGTGATGTGGAAATAGAAGTTGATGATGACTTAGAATAAACCACAGAGGAGTTGGAAGCTGATACAGGGGTTTCATTGATGATTAGACGATCTTGCCTTGCTCCACGAGGTCAATCAGACTTCCCACAACGAAACAATCTGTTCCATTCTCGTTGCACCATACAAGGCAAAGTATGTAACCTTATCATTGATTCCGGCAGCTCTGAAAACGTTATTGCAGCAGATGCCGTCAAGAAACTTTCACTCACCGAAGAACAACACCCAGCTCCGTATAAACTCGCTTGGTTACAACAAACGAATGATATCTATATCACTCGTCGTACTCTGGTTACTTTCTCCATAGGGGACGCGTACCACGATCAAGCATACTGTGACATAGCTCCAATGGATGCATGTCATCTCCTTCTCGGACGACCTTGGGAATTTGATCGACGAGTCATACATGATGGGTACCTCAACACGTATACTTTCAAATTCAAAGATCGTAACTTCACCCTCAAGCCTTCTCTACCTAATGCCCCATTGCCGGCAATTCCATCTACAACAAATACTTCGTCATCCTCCACACCTCTTTTATTACTCCATAAGAAACAATTCGAAGCTGCCCTCCAAGAAGAACGCATGGTTTTTATCCTCACCGTCACACCATCCTCTTCTCCCATCGACAACGAGCTACGACCAGAGTTCTCCGACATACTTAATGAATTCGCTGATGTGTTCCCCGACGACTTGCCACCAGGACTTCCTCCGTTGAGAGACATTCAACATCAGATCGACTTAGTTCCCGATGCAAATCTTCCTAACCGCCCGCATTACCGAATGAGTCCAACAGAACATGAAGAACTTCGCAAACAAGTCGAAGAACTCGTGTCTAAAGGGTTTCTGCGTGAAAGTATGAGTCCTTGCGCCGTACCAGCCCTTTTGATTCCCAAGAAAGACGGCTCTTGGCGTATGTGTGTTGATAGCCGCGCTATTAACAAAATCACAGTGAGGTACCGCTTTCCTATACCTCGACTAGATGATTTACTCGACCAAATAGGTACTGCTCGTATCTTCTCTAAACTCGACTTGAAAAGTGGATATCATCAAATTCGCATTCGTCAAGGAGATGAGTGGAAGACAGCTTTCAAAACCCGTGAAGGCCTTTTTGAATGGATGGTGATGCCATTTGGTTTATCCAACGCACCTAGCACCTTTATGCGCGTTATGAACCAGGCTTTACGTCCTTTCATCGGAAAATTTGTCGTTGTTTACTTCGACGACATTCTAATCTTTAGCATGACACTTGAGGATCATCTTAGACATTTGCGAGAAGTCTTCCTCGTCCTCCGCCGCGATAAGCTTTTTGCAACCAGAAAGAAGTGTGCATTCGGTGCTCCGCAAGTCCAGTTTTTAGGATATATTGTCTCTGCAACAGGTCTAGCCGTTGACCCAGCTAAAGTTGCGGCAATTCAGTCTTGGCCGGAACCAAGAACAATTTCAGAAGCTCGCAGCTTTCACGGACTAGTTTCCTTCTATCGTCGCTTCGTACCTCGGTTCAGTGCAATCATGGCGCCTTTCACTAATTGCATCCGAGACAGTACTTTCACGTGGACATCAGAGGCAACTACCGCTTTTCTTATCATCAAAGATAAGTTGAGCTCTGCCCCAATTCTCGCTCTACCAGACTTCACTTCAGTCTTCGAACTTCATTGTGATGCTTCCAAGACAGGTATCGGCGCGGTTCTTAGCCAACATAACCGGCCTATAGCTTATTTTAGTGAGAAGATTTCTGGAGCACGGTTCCGTTATAGTACATATGATATCGAGTTCTACGCCATTGTTCAAGCAATAAAACACTGGCGGCATTACTTGTTTCATAAGGAATTTGTTCTCTACACCGACCATGACGCACTAAAGCATCTCAGTACTCAAGATAAAGTCTCGTCACGCCATGCTTCATGGATAGCTTATCTGCAACAGTTTACTTTTGTCATTAAACATACGTCTGGCGTTAGTAATCGTGTGGCTGATGCACTAAGCAGACGACGCTCTCTGCTGTCCGTACTTCATGTGTCTGTCCCTGGGTTCAGTACATTCGCGGATTTATATCCGACTGATCCATTCTTTGGACCTATTTGGACGGCTGTTACATCAGGATCGCATACGTCTTATGTTCTCCATCACGGCTTTTTGTTCAAAGATAATCGACTATGTATTCCTGACTGCAGCCTTCGGCTTCAGCTCATCACAGAATTACATAACGAAGGCCATATTGGACGTGATCGTACTCTCCATCTCCTCGCCGCTTCCTACTTCTGGCCGACACTACGTCGCGATATTGTCCGGTTTGTAGAACGTTGTGTCACTTGTCAGCAAGCAAAAGGTCAGGCTACCAACGCCGGTTTATATCTTCCTTTACCAGTCCCTACACAGCCTTGGACTGATATCAGTATGGATTTCGTCATGGGATTGCCCAGAACACAAAAAGGATTCGATTCTATCTTCGTGGTGGTGGATCGTTTCTCTAAAATGGTTCACTTTATTCCTTGCAAACGAACAACGGACGCTGTCCAGGTTGCAACGTTATTTTTTCGCGAGATATACCGTTTGCACGGTTTACCACTCTCCATCGTATCCGATCGTGATTCACGTTTTCTTGGGCATTTTTGGCGATCTTTGTGGAAGCTACTTGACACAAGTTTGGATATGAGTTCCGCATATCATCCTCAAACTGATGGCCAAACAGAAGTTGTAAACCGATCATTGGGTAATTTGTTACGATGCTTGGTGGGGACGTCAATTAAAACTTGGGATTCCAAGCTTCCCCAAGCAGAGTTTGCCCACAACCATGCCGTTAACAGGAGCACGCGCTTTAGTCTGTTTCAGGTTATTTATGGAGTTGTTCCACGCGCACCACCGGATCTCTCCAACTTACCTGATCGTCAACGTCTTCATGGTGGCGCTGAAGAATTCATGGAACAGCTTGTGGACACACATGCCCAAACAACGGCCAACTTAGAAGCTTCAGTTTCGAAATATAAAGCAGCAGCAGATTCACATCGTCGTCGGCTTGTTTTCCGCGAAGGTGATCTCGTATGGGCTGTTCTTACGCGTGATCGCATGCCCGCACATGCGTATAATAAACTGAAGGCGAAGAAGATAGGCCCCCTTGAGGTGCTTGAGCATATCAATGACAACGCATATCGCCTTCGACTTCCATCCGATATAACAACATCTGATGTCTTCAACGTAAAGTATCTTTCTCGTTATTTCCCGCCGGACATGCCTGCTGATTCGCGGACGAATCCTCTTCACCCCGGGGGACCTGATGCAGCGGCATCATAAAGTTCAACAGCAACTTTCCCTTTTGAGTTATTTCCTTTTTCATTAGTTTTGTGTTTTGCCTTTTACTACTAGGTTAAGGATTTTAATGACGGTTTAAGAGTTCTATATAAAGAACTCTCTTATGACTTTTATAAGATACGCTTTTGATATTAATAAACTAGCTTTGAGCTTTATACCTTGATAGAGATTTGATTCAATTCATCTTGTTCGAGAAGCCTTGGAAGAGATTCGATTAAATTCATCTTCTTCAAGAAGCAGGTCTCTAGAGTTTTCAATCGAAAACCCTAGATCGAGCTGATATCTTGTTCGTACCCTCCATCAGGTAACCCACGAATGGATAGAATGGTGGAACCAAGGTTTAAGCCTGAAAACAAAGAGAACCGATTTTTACGAGTTTAGAGTTTTTATGATGCAAACAGAAACAAATAAAAAAAAAATGAGATGATGATGATAATGATAATAAAACAAGACAAATAAACAAAGGATAGGATGGAATCAGGCTGCTGGTCGTGTGACACTCTCAGCTTGATCAAGTAGATGATTGAAGTGGATTTTGCGGAGGAAGGTTTGATTGAATCTCTCAATCTGATGGAATGATGGATCGAAGTGATTGACTTTCTCAATCTGTGTACTGAGCTTGTTTGATTTGCACAAACAAACTAGACTCACGAAATCAATAAGACAACAAAGAATCTCTCTTTGAATCCTAAAGACCGATATTTTATACAAAGAACAACTTTGATAAAACTGAATAAACTTTCTATTAACTTGGTGATTAAGGGTTTCTCTTTACACTGGACGTCTAGGAGCTTATATAAGTCTCAGAGACAAAGGTCCTAACGTTCTAAAACAAATAGAAAAGGAAATAAATCAAAACTAAGAAAGAAATCGAAATTAGCCGTTGGAGCCTTTTGTGGGATTTTGGCTCCAAGTAAAGAATCTGATCTTTCTTGAACCTGGATGGTTTAAGGGGATAAGTAAGCTTCCTGGGAACCTTCTTGACTGCTTGGAATGTGCTGAGGTCGTGCCTAAACTGAAGAGGAAAGAGCTGTTGGACATTAATGTCGGTTTGCTCCAAATAAGGCAGGTTTGAGTAAATGAGGATCCTCCTGATCCAATGGCTGCTGGTGCATGGTATGGACTTGTAGAACTTCTCTTGGCCGTGTATGATGTCTCCTGATTGGTTGAAAAGATCTCCTGGTCGCCAATGTCGGGTTTGAAGCTGATTGAACCGGCTAGCTTCCAATTGAGGCAAGTGTAGAACTGGTTTGGCCGGTTTTGGAGATTGGATCATAACTTCATATTTCCGTGGCCATTTCTCCTGATATTGGGCTTTTTGGAAAGATGAGAGATCCCTCTTGAATCCTATGATGGGCTTTGGTTTAGGCCGCTCCTTCCTTGGACTTGAATCTGCTTCTAAAGTCGGGTACTCGCAGATGGACGGGCTGAGAAACCTCTGACTTGTAAAATTCATAACTTCTTTCTCCGTGAATATTTTGACCCAATTCCAATTGGCCTGGACTCCATCTTGAGTGTAGAATCCATAAACATTATTCTCGTGATTTAAACTTTCCTGGTTTGTAAGATATGGCATTTTTAGTTCACGTATGTCCTGGTGTGCGCCTTGGCTGGTTGAGTAGGGCTTTGGGTTGACCTCCGGTTCAGTTGCAGATCTGATGACCACATCAGGTTAAATAGTTGCTTGGGTCGGATACTTTGAGTATCGACCAAGGCTAAGAGTAAATGCAAAAAAAAAAGTTAATACAAAATCGAATCAGGTTTGAAAAAGGAAAGGGAATATTTTTTTTTTTTTTTTTTTTTGAAAACTTGGAAAACAATTCGAAAATTTAAAAATAAGGAAAGTAAATAAATTTTATATTTTTTTTTTTTAATGGAAAGATCAAAAACTTGGAGAACAATTCCGAAAATTTTTTAAAAAAAATAAGGAAAGTAAATATTTTTTTTTGAATGGTGACGGCTAGGGTTCAGAAAGAACTGAGTTTCGCAGGAAACTTCAGCTCTGATACCAAAATGTTGTAGGCACGGGTCGGAGGGTCGGACGGACGGACGGACGGACGGATGGCCGTTCCGCGGTTCAGTCTTGCCTCGGACGGATGGTACTGGCCAGCTCGTCTCTTGCTTGTGATCGAACCTGAAACAGATAGGAACTTTTAGTGAGTTTTCAACAGGATGTAGAACAGAAACAAGTTATGATTCTTTTGGGTTTTTATGGAATTTGGTAGAATGAAATCTAAAACAAAAAATAGAGAAGAGAGTAGATTGGCGGATGGGATCTGCTGCTGGACGTATGTCTCTCTCAGTAAGATGCCTACGTCGGTTAAGAAGATAGATATGGATCCGGCTCTTGTTGGACGTATGTCTCTCTCAAGATTCGGACAAGGAATGGAATGGATCGAAGGACGCCACAAAGAACAATGGATCGGCTCTTTGATATGTCACACGGCTGCTCTCAATGTTTCACACAACTGAAAGACTTAGGGTTTCTTTGCTAAAGCAAAAACGATTTCATAAAAGATTTAGCCGAAAAGTTGGCAACTACAAGGGTTTAAATAGATGTTCCTTACTGGACTTTAAGTATAAAAAAAGGGCCTAGACAAATGGCCAAAGTCTTAACCGAAATAAAATAAAGAAAACAATAGACCGGTCGCGGTTTGAGATGTCCGGATCAGAACTCATAGTATGCTTGCTTGTTGCCTCATTAAAACCTTTCGGGAAAACCCAGTGGGACAAAACCTCGATAAGGAAAAAGAGTACAACACATACTACTCCTTCTGATGGTCGGCTATATCTCTGAACCGGAAGCAAGTTGGTTGGATGGATTGAGTATGAAGGTGGAAATGGTCAGGCCGGCTTCATTCTGGCCGATGGAGGAGAACTGGCTCGAATGGACAGGGTCTGGAACCTCTAGTGGTTCACCGGTGTCTTCCAGCTTCAAGTCAGACAACTCCTGGATCAATAGTTGCTTGAACCCGGTTTGTTCTTGTGCAAGCAGCTCCTGGACAGCTTTGGCAAATCCAGCTCTTATAACTCTTGAACCGGACCTTGTGGTAGGACCTTTGCGGATAATGGGAACCTCAGTCGTGGGTACTACAACACTTTAGATCAAGCCACCTCGAGCTTCTTGGTTCCTTTGCGCGATTTCGACCCTTCTTGTGAACTTCTGACCCGCGATCAATCCCGAATATTTTTCCGCTCCCATTCTGATTCTCTGAATATTTTTAATAAACTACAGATGATGTCTGATATCCTTTAAAAATATTTCCCGAGCCTCCGGCTTCCTCAAAGAATTTCGTATAACCGAAATTAGGGTTTTCGCCCAACTTCGGGTTTTCCCGTCGTGCTTCAATCCCGTCGTGCTTTCTTCCCGTCCTGCTTAATTCCCGTCCTGCTCCGACTTATAATGTCTTCAGAATAATATTTTACTGATACGAAGATATTCCGAGAAAACTTCGCGATGAAGAAACGTCAATCTTCAAAAACGTCGAGCTTCTAAACCGTCGTGCTTCAAAAATGTGATTCTTCCAAAACTGCCGTCTGATCAATCTAAGACATTTCTAACAATGGTAGAGCAGCTTATCTCAACTCATGCTTCACTAACGATACATTCTTCGACCTTCTCGTACTTCAAATTTCCCGATCGATCTGTATTGTCCGCGACTCAACCACAAAGTTGATGCTCGACCAATCTTCTATTTTCTTTGATCCATGTTAAGTTTTAAGTGATCAAAACTTAACATTCCTTCAATTGCTTTGATTCCCAAAAGCTCGTCTCTGGATTCTGACTTTTGCTCTCGCGACCATTTTATCCCAAAGAGCGGGTTATCACAGTGTCCGTCAGCATACACAGGACACTCGTGTGTGTCCGTCAGCACACACAGGACGTCTGTGGCTGTCCGTGTGTGTCCGTAAGCACACACAAGACGTCCGTGGCTGTCCATCAGTACACATATCAGCACGTTGGTCCTTGGACTCAACACGTTGGTCCTTGGACTCAGCACGCTGGCCCATCCCGTGGACTGTTTGGGTGATTTTGGCCCACGTGGGCTGTCCGTTCAGTACACACAGGACGTCCGTAGGTGTCCGCCAGCACACACAGGACGTCTGTGGCTGTCTGTGGCTGTCCGTCAGCACATATAGGAAGTATGTGGCTGTTCGTTTGTGTCCGTCAGCACACACAGGACGTCCGTGGCTGTCCATCAGTACACATATCAGCACGCTGGCCCTTGGACTTAGCACGCTGGCCCTTCCCGTGGACTGTTCAGGTGATTTTGTCCCATGTGGGCTGTCTGTTCAGTACACACAGGACGTGCGTGGGTGTCAGTCAGCACACAAAGGACGTCCATGTGTGTCAGTCAGCACACAAAGGACGTCCATGTGTGTCCGTCAGCACACACAGGACGTCCGTGGCTATCCGTGTGTGTCCGTCAGCACAAACACGACGTCCGTGGCTGTCAATCAGTATACATATCAGGACGTTGGTCCTTGAACTTGGCACGCTGACCCTTCCCGTGGACTGTTCGGGTGATTTTGGCCCATGTGGGCTGTCTGTTCAGTACACACAGGACATCTGTGGGTGTCTGTCAGCACACACAGGACGTCCGTGGCTGTCCGTGGCTGTCCGTCATAACACACAGGACGTCCGTGGCTGTCCGTGTGTGTCCGTGTGTGTCCATCGGCACACACAGGACGTTCGTGGCTGTCCATCAGTACACATATCAGCACGTTGGTCCTTGGACTCAGCACGCTGGCCCTTCCCGTGGACTGTTTGAGTGATTTAGGCCCACGTGGGCCGTCTGTTCAGTACACACATGACGTCTGTGGGTGTCCGCCAGCACACACAGGACGTCTGTGGCTGTCTGTTGTTGTCCGTCAGCACACACAGGACGTCTTTGGCTGTCTGCGTGTGTCTGTATGTGTCCGTGTGTGTCCGTCAGCACACACAGGACATCAGTGGGTGTCCGTCATCACACACATGACGCTCGTGTGTGTCCGTTAGCACACATAGGACGTCCGTGGCTGTCTGTGTGTGTCCGTGTGTGTCCGTCAGCACACACAGGACATCAGTGGGTGTCCGTCATCACACACAGGACGTTCGTGTGTGTCCGTCAGCACACATAGGACGTCCGTGGCTGCCCGAGTGTGTATGTGTGTGTCCGTCGGCACACACAGGACATCCATGGCTGTCCATCAGTACACATATCAGCACGCTGGTCTTTGGACTCAGCACGCTGGCCCTTCCCGTGGACTGTTCGGGTGATTTTGGCCCACGTGGGCTGTATGTTCAGTATACAGAGGACGTCTGTGGGTGTCCGCTAGCACACACAAGACGTCCGTGGCTGTCCGTGTGTTTATGTGTGTGTCTGTCTGTGTCCGTCAGCACACACAGGACGTCTGTGGCTGTCCATCAGTACACATATCAGCACGTTGGTCCTTGGACTCAGCACGCTGGCCCTTCAGGTGGACGGTTTGAGTGATTTTGGCCCACGTGGGCTGTCTGTTCAGTACACACAGGACGTCCGTGGGTGTCCGCCAGCACACACAGGACGTCCGTGGCAGTCTGTGGCTGTCCGTCAGCACACAGGATGTCTGTGACTGTCCGCATGTGTCCGTGTGTGTTTGTGTGTGTCTGTGTGTGTCCGTCAGCACACACAGGACATCAGTGGGTGTTCGTCAGCACACACAGGACGTGCGTGTGTGTCTGTCAGCACACATAGGACGTCCGTAGCTGTCTCTGGGTGTCCGTGTGTGTCCGTCAGCACACACAGGACGTCCGTGGCTGTCCATCAGTACACATATCAGCACGTTGGACCTTGGACTCAGCACGCTGGCCCTTCCCGTGGACTTTTTGGGTGATTTTGGCCCATGTTGGCTGTCTGTTCAGTACACACAGGACGTCCATAGGTGTCCGCCAGCACACACAGGATGTCCATGGCTGTCCGTGGCTGTCCGTCAGCACACACAAGACGTCTGTGGCTGTCCGTGTGTGTCCTTGTGGGTCTGTGTTTGTGCGTCTGTGTCCGTCACCACACATAGGACGTCCGTGGCTGTCCTTCAGTACACATATCAGCACGTTGGTCCTTGGACTCAGCACGCTGGCCCTTCCCGTGGACTGTTTGGGTTATTTTGGCCCATGTGGGATGTCTGTTCAGCACACACAGGACGTCCGTGGGTGTCCGTCAGCACACACATGACGTTCGTGTGTGTCTGTCAGCACACATAGGACGTCCGTGGCTGTCCGTGTGTGTACATGTTTGTCCGTCAGCACACACAGGACATCCGTGGCTGTTCATCAGTACACATATCAGCACGTTGGTCCTTGGACTCAGCACGCTGGCCAATCCCGTGGACTGTTAGGGTGATTTTTGCCCACGTGGGCTGTTTGTTCAGTACACACAGGATGTCCGTGGGTATCCGCCAGCATACACAGGACGTCCGTGGCTATCTGTGGCTGTCCGTCAGCACACATAGGACGTCTGTGGCTGTCTGTGTGTGTCCGTCAGCACACACAGGACGTCCGTGGTTGTCCGTCCGTACACATATCAGCATGCTGGCCTTTTCCTTGGACTGTTTGGGTGATTTTGGTCCAAGTGGGCTGTCTGTTCAGTACACACAGGACGTCCATGGGTGTCAGTTAGCACACACAGGACGTTCGTGTGTGTTCGTCAGCACACATAGGACGTCCGTGTGTGTTCGTGGGTGTCCGTGTGTGTCTGTCAACACACACAGGACGTATGTGGCTGTCCATCAGTACACATATCAGCACGTTGGTCCTTGGACTCAGCACGTCGGTCCTTGGACTCAGCACGCTGGCTCTTCCCGTGGACTGTTTGGGTGATTTTGGCCCACATGGGCTGTCTTTTCAGAACACACAGGACGTCCGTGGGTGTCCGCCAGCACACACAGGACGTCCGTGGCTGTCTGTGGCTGTCCGTCAGCACATACAGGACGTCTGTGGCTGTCTGTGTGTGTCCTTGTGGGTCCGTGTGTGTGCGTCTTTGTCCGTCAGCACACATAGGACGTCCGTGGCTGTCCATCAGTACACATATCCGCACGTTGGTCCTTGGACTCAGCACGCTGGCCCTTCCCGTGGACTGTTTGGGTTATTTTGGCCCACGTGGGCTGTCTGTTCAGTACACACAGGACGTCCGTGGGTGTCCGTCAGCATACACAGGACGTTCGTGTGTGTCCGTCAGCGCACATAGGACGTCTGTGCCTGTCTGTGTGTGTCCGTCAGCACACACAAGACGTCTGTGGCTGTCCATCAGTACACATATCAGCACGTTGGTCCTTGGACTCAGCACGCTGGCCAATCCCGTGGATTGTTTGGGTGATTTTGGCCCATGTGGGCTGTCTGTTCAGTACACACAGGACGTCCATAGGTGTCCGCCAGCACACACAGGATGTCCATGGCTGTCCGTGGCTGTCCGTCAGCACACACAAGACGTCTGTGGCTGTCCGTGTGTGTCCTTGTGGGTCTGTGTTTGTGCGTCTGTGTCCGTCACCACACATAGGACGTCCGTGGCTGTCCTTCAGTACACATATCAGCACGTTGGTCCTTGGACTCAGCACGCTGGCCCTTCCCGTGGACTGTTTGGGTTATTTTGGCCCATGTGGGATGTCTGTTCAGCACACACAGGACGTCCGTGGGTGTCCGTCAGCACACACATGACGTTCGTGTGTGTCTGTCAGCACACATAGGACGTCCGTGGCTGTCCGTGTGTGTACATGTTTGTCCGTCAGCACACACAGGACATCCGTGGCTGTTCATCAGTACACATATCAGCACGTTGGTCCTTGGACTCAGCACGCTGGCCAATCCCGTGGACTGTTAGGGTGATTTTTGCCCACGTGGGCTGTCTGTTCAGTACACACAGGATGTCCGTGGGTATCCGCCAGCACACACAGGACGTCCGTGGCTATCTGTGGCTGTCCGTCAGCACACATAGGACGTCTGTGGCTGTCTGTGTGTGTCCGTCAGCACACACAGGACGTCCGTGGCTGTCCGTCCGTACACATATCAGCATGCTGGCCTTTCCCTTGGACTGTTTGGGTGATTTTGGTCCACGTGGGCTGTCTGTTCAGTACACACAGGACGTCCATGGGTGTCAGTTAGCACACACAGGACGTTCGTGTGTGTTCGTCAGCACACATAGGACGTCCGTGTGTGTTCGTGTGTGTCCGTGTGTGTCTGTCAACACACACAGGACGTATGTGGCTGTCCATCAGTACACATATCAGCACGTTGGTCCTTGGACTCAGCACGTCGGTCCTTGGACTCAGCACGCTGGCTCTTCCCGTGGACTGTTTGGGTGATTTTGGCCCACATGGGCTGTCTTTTCAGTACACACAGGACGTCCGTGAGTGTCCGCCAGCACACACAAGACGTCTGTGGCTGTCCGTGGCTGTTCGTCAGCACACACAGGACGTTTGTGGCTGTCTGTGTGTGTCCTTGTGGGTCCGTGTGTGTGCGTCTGTGTTCGTCGGCACACATAGGACGTCCGTGGCTGTCCATCTGTACACATATCCGCACGTTGGTCCATGGACTCAGCACGCTGGCCCTTCCCGTGGACTGTTTGGGTTATTTTGGCCCACGTGGGCTGTCTGTTCAGTTCACACAGGACGTCCGTGGGTGTCCGTCAGCATACACAGGACGTTCGTGTGTGTCCGTCAGCACACATAGGACGTCTGTGCCTGTCCGTGTGTGTCCGTCAGCACACACAGGACGTCTGTGGCCGTCCATCAGTACACATATCAGCACGTTGGTCCTTGGACCCAGCACGCTGGCCAATCCCGTCGATTGTTTGGGTGATTTTGGCCCACGTGGCCTGTCTGTTCAGTACACACAGGATGTCCGTGGGTGTCCGCCAGCACACACAGGACGTCCGTGGCTGACCGTGTCTGTCAGCACACATAGGACGTCCGTGGCTGTCCGTGTATGTCTGTGCGTGTCCGTCAGCACACACAGGACGTCTGTGGCTGTCCATCAGAACACATATCAGCACGCTGGTCCTTGGACTCAGCATGCTGGCCCTTCCCGTGGACTGTTCGGGTGATTTAAGCCCACGTGGGCTGTATGTTCAGTACACAGAGGACGTATGTGGGTGTCCGCCAGCACACGCAGGACGTCCGTGGCTGTCCGTGTGTTTATGTGTGTGTCCGTTTGTGTCCGTCAGCACACACAGGACATCTGTGGCTGTCAATCAGGACAAATATCAGCACGTTGGTCCTTGGACTCAGCACGCTGGCCCTTCAGGTGGACTGTTTGAGTAATTTTGGCCCACGTGGGCTGTCTGTTCAGTACACACAGGACATCCGTTGGTGTCCGCCAGCACACACAGCACGTCCGTGGCAGTCTGTGGCTGTCCGTCAGCACACATGATGTCTGTGACTGTTTGCGTGTGTCAGTGTGTGTCTGTGTGTGTCCGTGTGTGTCCGTCAGCACACACCGGACATCTGTGGGTGTTCGTCAGCACACACAGGACGTTCGTGTGTGTCTGTCAGCACACATAGGACGTCCGTGGATGTCCGTGTGTGTCCGTGTGTGTCCGTCAACACACACAGGACGTCTGTGGCTGTCCATCAGTACACATATCAGCACTCTGGCCCTTCCCGTGGACTGTTTGGGTGATTTTGGCCCACGTGGGATGTCTGTTCAGTACACACAGGACGTCCATGGGTGTCCGCCAGCACACACAGGATGTCCGTGGCTGTCTGTGGCTGTCTGTCAGCACACACAAGATGTCTGTGGCTGTCCGTGTGTGTCCTTGTGGGTCTGTATGTGTGCGTCTGTGTCCGTCACCACACATAGGACGTTCGTGGCTGTCCTTCAGTACACATATCAGCACGTTGGTCCTTGGACTCAGCACGCTGGCCCTTCACGTGGACTGTTTGGGTTATTTTGGCCCATGTGGGCTGTCTGTTCAGCACACACAGGACGTCCGTGGGTGTCCATCAGCACACACAGGACGTTCGTGTGTGTCTGTCAGCACACATAGGACGTCCGTGGCTGTCCGTGTGTGTCCTTGTGTGTCCGTCAGCACACACAGGACGTCCGTGGCTGTCCATCAGTACACATATCAGCACGTTGGTCCTTGGACTCAGCACGCTGGCCAATCCCGTGGACTGTTTGGGTGATTTTGGCCCACGTGGGCTGTCTGTTCAGTACACACAGGACGTCCGTGGGTGTCCGTTAGCACACACAGGACGTTCGTCTGTCCGTCAGCACACATAGGACGTCCGTGTGTGTTCGCGTGTGTCCGTTAGCACACACGACATCTGTGGCTGTCCATCAGTACACATATCAGCACGTTGGTCCTTGGACTCAGCACGTTGGCCCATCCCGTGGACTGTTTGGGTGATTTTGGCCCACGTGGGCTGTCCGTTCAGTACACACAGGACGTCCGTGGGTGTCCGTCAGCACACACAGGACGTCCGTGGCTGTCTGTGGCTGTCCTTCAGCACATATAGGACGTCTGTGGCTGTCCGTGTGTGTCCGTCAGCACACACAGGACGTCTGTGGCTGTCCATCAGTACACATATCAGCACGCTGGTCCTTGGACTTAGCACGCTGGCCCTTCCCATGGACTGTTGGGGTGATTTTGGCCCACGTGGGCTGTCTGTTCAGTACACACAGGACGTCCGTGGGTATCCATCAGCACACACAGGACGTCCGTGTGTGTCAGTCAGCACACACAGAACGTCCATGTGTGTCCGTCAGCACACAGAGGACGTCCGTGGCTATCCGTGTGTGTCCGTCAGTGTCACGCCCCCAATCCTGAGTAGGATTGTTGGGACGGCCATGGTTCGAGGAAACGTGCAAGCCAGTCTTAGGACATCAAGGCAAGCGTTCCATGGTCGAGAAAGAAGGTTAACTAGAACTTCCGCACGATATGCCTATGCATCCGGTATTTCATGTATTGATGTTGCGTAAGCATATACCAGATCCGAATATGGTTGAGCCGCAGCGACCAGAGAACTTGCAACCTAACCTCACTTATCCTGAAGGTCCTTTGCGTATAGGCGAGCGTCGTATCAAGAAATTGAAGAATAGGGAAATTTCGCAAGTAGTATTTTGGGGAAAGCGACAGAGAGTTGTTATAACATGGGAGGATGAAGATAAGTTCCGAGTTGATTATCCAGAACTCTTCTCAGATACCCCAGTCGTCCAGTAAAGGGTGTTCACTTGTATTTTGAGAATTCGGGGACGAATTCTTTTAAGGGGAGAAGAGTAATAACCCTCATGAGCCAATAAATTTTTGGTCGAGAAAAATCCCGCTCGACCAGTTTTTAGTTGGTTTAACAAGGATTAATAAAAATAAAAATCGACCCGGTAGATTAATTTCTCGAAGGGACTGTCTTGTGGTTGAAAGACCTTCACTTGATAGTTTGGTCGAGTCTTCCACCAGCCTGCTCTCTCAGTCTTTAATCACATGACTTGCACCTGCCTGCTTGCCTAGCTTCTTCAGTAACTGTCACATGACAATCACAAGCTGCCTGCTTGCCTTGTTTCTTAGATTGTCATGTGAGAAGCACATGAAAGGGCTGGAGTTTCTTCAGGTTAAGGAAAGGACAGCAGCTTGTGCTGAGAGTGCTGAAGCAGCTGGCTAGCTGTCCCCATTCAGCTTAGCTTTGTCCTGAGTGAAACCCTCACCTGAAGCAAGCTCACCTCATATTTAACCCCTCTCCAGCTGCTTCCCACATTCAGAACCCTGCAGAAAAACATAGAGAATTTCAGGGAGAAAGAGAGAAAGAAGAACAGAAAAATCAGTGAGAAAAATCAGGAAAATAAATCAAGAAAAAAATTGGTGGTGACCTAATCTTCAACCTTAGCTCAGTTTGTTACCTTGAGAAAGATCAGAAGGTGAGATTTTTAAATAAAACCCTAGACCTAGTTGAGTTCAGATCATGATCAGACCTTGATCTTTCTCTTTGATCAGTCCAGCCACAAGCTTACCTTGGAGAAGAGGATCAGCTGAGGCCATCTAGTCCTTTGGTTCATCTTGGTAAGCTTTGGTCTCTTACCTCAGTCATGTCTTGATCAGATCTAGTTGATGTTTACATAAGAACTTGGTCGGATCAGTTCTCTAAGTGGTGATATAGTTCAGATTTTGAGTAATTTCAGTTTGAATCAACCTCTTAGAACCACCAGCTATGATGTTCTGATCTGGCTTTGATTAAACCAATTTGAACTCAGTCTGATCTTGTCCTGAACTTTGGTAGACTGACTAGCTGAACTGGTATAGATTGAGTGGAACCAAGCTTGAACTGATCTGATCTAAGGTGTTAAAGCATGAACCAAACTGATCTTGTAGTCATTCACTTCTGTTTCAGGTCAGAGGTGGAGTAAGGCCTTAGGTATCCAACCAGTTCCAAGACTAATCTCTTAGGTGAGTCTAGATAGATGTTGAGATTGATTAATTTAGTAAAGTCTCTCAAGTTTATAAGAGTGGTGTTATGTTTACTTATTGTGAACTATACAAAAGAGTAATCAAAATGTTAAAGTAAGGTTAATCCTCATCTTAGTACTTGTGAACAAGTACTAATCTTAATTAAGGATTAATCTTGGTTTAATTAAGGATTAATTTTGGTTTAATTAAGGATTAATCTTGGTTTAATTAATGATTAATCTTGGTTTAATTGAGAATTAATCTGAGATTCATTAAAGAGTAATCATGATTAATTAAGTACTAATCTTGGATTAATTAAAGATTGATATGAGATTAATTAAGGATTAATCTAGGATTAATTAAGAGTTAATTATGATTAATTAAGGATTAATTATGAATTAATTTTGGAATGATTATGGAAGTAAAATCATGTGAAGTCTTGTTATATTCACTATCCCTAAAGCCCCCGCATTACCGTGACTTGGTCCTGCGAATGGAACAAGGTCATGAAGACACGATGATGGGGTAGCTCCCTGGAGACCGTGTACTGCATGACGATGCAGTGTCGGATTGTTCATACCGGACATTCGACAATGATGGTGATGCTAACTCACTAGTCTCGGTTAGCCTTAGTGGTTTCTCGGGTCTAGTATATATATTGTATTATATGAGTATGGTAACGGGCGGGTGTTGTGGAAGTGATGTTTAAAATAAGAATTCACAATGATGATCGATATTAAAGTATAGTACTAGTACTTGCATGATCATGTATATGCATTTGATAATTGCTTGATTTATTATTGATTGTGTTGTGATTCTAGATTCACTGAGTAAACTAGTTGCTCATGACTCATTTGTGTGTGCAGGTAACCCTTAGGCGGGAGACACTTAAATCTTTTGGACGGAAGGAGCGGCCAACCAGCGGTAGTATTTTGCTGTCCTTGCAACGTACCTTTTGATGTATATTTACTTAAAACGTTGTTGGGCAATAGGCCATAGGATAAAACTATAACACTTTGTAAGATGTTTAAAGTAAATAAATAATGTATAAAAGATGTTTATAAATCACGAGTTCTCATATGATATTAGTCCTTGTCCGATACGAACTAACTATCGAATATTGCTTTATCGGGTTGAAAAGCCTAGAGTAATATCCGATGGGAGCGTCTGTGTTCTTTAGTTGTTGGTCTAAGGCGATCGGATTTATTTCGAGAACCTCGGGTCGACCATAAGGGAACATCGACCGTGTCATTTCCGGTTATCTATGATCAGGGGTGTCACACACAGGGACAGCCACAAATGTCCTGTGTGTGCTGACGGACACCACAGATAGCCACGGACGTCATGTGTGTGCTGGCGGACACCCACGGACGTCCTGTGTGTACTGAACAGACAGCCCACGTGGCCAAAATCACCCGACTGTCCACGGGAAGGGTCAGCGTGCTGAGTCCAAGGACCAACGTGCTGATATGTGTACTGATGGATAGCCACAGACGTCATGTGTGTGCTGACGGACACACATGAACACACACGGACACACATGGACGTCTTGTGTGTGCTGACGGACACACACACACGTCCTGTGTGTGCTGACGGACAACCATGGACATCCACGGACGTCCTGTGTGTGCTGGCGGACACCAACGGACACACACTGACAGCCACGGACGTCCTGTGTCTGCTGACGGACAACCACAGACGTCCTGTGTGTGCTGGCGGACACCCACAGACGTCCTGTGTGTACTGAACAGACAGCCCAAGTGGGCCAAAATCACCCAAACAGTCCACGGGAAGGGCCAGCGTGCTGAATCCAAAGACCAACGTGCTGATATGTGTACCTGATGGACAGCCACAGACATCCTGTGTGTGCTGACGGACACAGACGGACACACACGGACAGCCACGGACGTCTTGTGTGTGCTGGCGGACACCCACGGACGTCCTGTGTGTACTGAACAGACAGCCCATGTGGACCAAAATCACCCAAACAGTCCACGGGAAGGGTCAGCGTGCTGAGTCCAAGGACCAACGTGCTGATATGTGTACTGATGGACAGCCATAGACGCCCTGTGTGTGCTGATGGACACACACAGACACACATGGACACACACGGACAGCCACGGATGTCATGTGTGTGCTGACGGACACACACAGACGTCCTGTGTGTGCTGACGAACACCCAGGACGTCCTGTTTGTACTGAACAGACAGCCCACATGGGCCAAAATCACCCGAACAGTCCACGGGAAGGGCCAGCGTGCTGAGTCCAAGGACCAGCGTGCTGATATGTGTACTGATGGACAGCCACGGATTTCTTGTGTGTGCTGACTGACACACACGGAAACACAGGGACAGCCACGGACGTCCTGTGTGTGCTGACAGACACCACAGACAGCCACGGATGTCATGTGTGTGCTGGCGGACACCCACGGACGTCCTGTGTGTACTGAATAGACAGCCCACGTGGCCAAAATCACCCGACAGTCCACGGGAAGGGTCAGCGTGCTGAGTCCAAGGACCAACGTGCTGATATGTGTACTGATGGACAGCCAAAGACGTCATGTGTGTGCTGACGGACACACACCGACGTCCTGTGTGTGCTGACGGACACACACGGACGTCCTGTGTGTGCTGACGGACACACACGGACGTCCTGTGTGTGCTGACGGACACACACGGACGTCATGTGTGTGCTGACGGACACTGTAGAAACCCGTTAAACAAAAAATGAGAGAGAATGGTCGAGTACCTTTGTGGTGGTCGAGTCGCGGGCAATCGAGAAGTTTTGAAGTACGAAGTGGGCGAAGAAGTGATCGTGAGTTAACTATGGGTCGAATAAGTTGCTCGACCATAGTTAGAAGATGTCTTAGATTGATGATACAGACGTTTTGGAAGAATAACGTTTCTTCAGCATGAAGTTTTCCGCAAAACTTCGTATCAGCGGAATATTATTTCGAAGACAGTGGAAACATGATGGGAATTAAGCACGACGGGAAGTAAGCACGACGGGAAGCAAGCACGACGGGAAGTAAGCACGACGGGAAGCAAGCACGACGGGATTGAAGCACGAGGTGTCTCCGCGCATGCAACCGAAGCATGCGGCCAGCCATGTGTGTGATGCTGTGGCGCCTTGCATGAGTTCCAGTCATGAAGCCTGACATCTGGGAGGAGTGGTGGCGTCCTGCATGTGTCCTAGACATGCATCCAGCCATGTGGAGCACGAGGTGGATCGGCCAAACACGAGATGTCGCGACGCATGCAATCGAAGCATGTTGATCGACATGTGTGAGGATGTGTGGTGCCTTGCATGAGCTCCATTCATGAAGCCTGACATCTGGGAGGAGTGGTGGCGTCCTGCATGTGTCCTTGACATGCAGCCAGCCATGTGTAGCACGACGTGCCGCCGTGCATGCGTCCGGAGCCATGCGGAGGGACACACGGGCTGCCACCAACCTGAAGCTGATTGGCTGGTGTGTCCTATAAATACCCCACGACCCCAGCTCATTTCTTCACATCCAGACCTGTCCAAACCAAGTTAAAAACATGAGAGAAAGGTGGAAAAAGAAAGCAAGTGATTCCGAGCTATACCGAGAGTTTTAGAGAGTTTTCGAGGTCAGTTCTCTACTGATTTCGAGTCAGCACCTTGGGAAGGTTCTGTCCAACTGAAGGTCAATCAAGTGAAGATCAGATCAGATGGGAGTCAAGTCAACGTGGCTATAGAGAGAGAGAGAGAGAAAGTAAGTGATCGACTCTAGAGTATGGTCGAGTCTGAAGACCGATACTCCACCGAGAAGGCCAGTTCCGTCCAATCGGCGATTCTCTATGATTGTGACGCGGAAGCTCTGTCCAATTCAATCCGTCCAAGCCAGTCATATTCTCCTACAATCAAGTGGAGGTGCTTTCCAAGCTTAGTTCAGTTCCACGGATTCATATCAGTCGAAGTTCTGCTCGATGCTCCGCCGGAAAGTCCGAAGAACTGTCCAGCAGCTAAAGGAGATTCTGTCCAGATCAGTCTGTCCAGACGTGTCAGTTTCTTCATGATGAAGCCGAGGTTATGTCCAAGTCAAGATCAGTCCAGTCCAGTCAAGTCTTCCATGGGGTTTTGGCCAAGTCTTCTCCGATCAACCAGCTGCTTCTTGCCTAGAACACTGTGAGTTGGTTTGTTTGAATTCCACTTGGAATTTAGGGTAGATCGAGTCTGCATGTAGAGTAGAATGATCACGCTATTGAATGGTAGAGTCCTTAGGGTTATTTTATTATGGAACCGGACTCAGTTTAGCAAGGGCTAAGCTGAGATGAATGGAATTAAGACTGAGTTGATAACCTGATTAGGACTAAGAATAGGATGCATCATGTTTTCTGTTCTTGCGTGTTGATATGGTTGAGTGCAGGTTCCCGTTATCTTTAAAGATAGTGTCGTAGCAGGAGGCCGAACTATCTGGGTAACGGTTTGATTGAGTAGATTGATTGAGTGGATTAAATTAAATGCTTGTTTGTTAATTAATGCTTGTTGATTGATGTTAGTCAGCTCTTGGTAAGGGAGTGACTAACTGGTTGAGTTGTTTAGTGATGATATTGTTGTTAGTGTTGTATAGTTAGAGTGTATTGGCCATATAGCATTTGTGTAACCCACAATACTAGGCATGTTTGAGGTGGATTAGTGTTTCCTCGACCTCGTACCCAGTGGGTTTAAGGAAACCCCTTATTCACTGGATCGAGAACACTCAGAGAGACGGGGTCATGGCCTATGGCTGAGTGGTTGCACGACGGGGTAGTGACCGGCAGTGACCCGAACGTACTGTGGGCTGTCTTGCGGTGACCCGAACGTACTGTGGGCCGCAATCGTCGTGTGACAACCGGCAGTGGCCCGAACGTACTAGGGCTGTCGTGCGGTGACCCGAACGTACTGTGGGCCGCATTCGGTTGAAAGTTCCTTCTTCTGGCCTTTGTGGTAGGGAGATAGGATATTGCCGAGGATAGAGGAGGAACACTAAGTCACCAGGGCCCAGGTTAGAGTGTTGTGTTAGTGTGTCGTAGAGGGTTATGGAGCCCTCGAGTCAGTGTAGCACCGATATACGGTGTTACGAGTTATATCGAGTCGTAGTTACTCATAGTCTTATTATCGTGATTGTGTTTGTGGTCGATTGATTTGCTTGCAGGTTCTGACATTAAGTCCTAAGGCTGGCTTAGGTACCGGATTAGGCTTGATGTGTATTTTGTTAGTGTAGGCCTGACGTTAGCCTGTATGTGTTTGAGTGATTGCTTGTGAAGGGTGGTGGATATTAAAGCTATGCGGTATCATTGGTTGGCCGATCATGTCTAACACTACATGAGTACTGAACTCAAGCATATATTTGGTTAACTTGGGATTGCTTGTTGACTTGTTTTTTAATGCAGGTTCCCGTTACTTGAAGCTAGATCATGGCAGGAGGCCAAGTCTAACTTAGTAACGGTTTGCTTAGCCTTAGCTTTTATTGCATGCTAGGGCTAGATTGATTGTTATTTTGGGTTGTCCGGGTTAGAGTCAAGGTTGCGGGTAGAGGCCGCCAGCTCACTGAGTAACATTAGGTTACTCATCCAACTCCGTTGTCCTTTTTGCAGGTCGCTTTAGGTAAGGATGATCGGATGGCTTGGTGCTGGACGTTAGGACCGCCGGTGTAGATTTTCATGCCTTTTGTAAATGGTATTGTGGATTTGTGTTTAGTTGACTCGATTTTGGCATTAGGCCGGGACCGGTCTCAATTATATCAATGTATGGATATTTCTCCAATTAATAAAGTAATTGTTTTATATGCGCTTCATGAGTACTCTGATATTTGACTAGTCCGGTCTAACACAACGTTAGGTCGTAGTACGGGTTGAAAAGCCTTAGGCCTCGATCTAACAGAAAACACTAACTCTTGGCCAGGTTGCAAAGCCTTGTGCCTTGATTTAGTGGGACGAGTTAGTGGATGAACTGGTCTAGGTCGTGGAGTAAATTTTATGACTCTGACCGGATCGTCCCTAGCCCGTCACGTAGCGCTTCCGGACCATGGTGTTGGGTTGGACGGTCAGTCATGTTCTTGTTTGATTGTTGGCTGGCCGGTTGGCTCATTGATCTCCAACCCTGGGTGTTGGATGGTCGATCGGTCATGTTCATGTTTGATTGTTGGTCGGTTGATCGACCTATACTTAGGACGGATCGGGGGTGTTACAGACACCCACAGACGTCCGGTGTGTACTGAACAGACAGTCCACGTGGGCCAAAATCACCCGAACAGTCCACGGGAAGAGTCAGCGTGCTGAGTCCAAGGACCAACGTGTTGATATGTGTACTGATGGACAGCCACGGACGTCCTGTGTGTGCTGACGGACACACACGGACACACACGGACAGCCACAGACGTCCTGTGTGTGCTGACGGACACCCACGGACGTCCTGTGTGTGCTGACGGACACCCACAGACGTCCTGTGTGTGCTGACGGACACCCACGGACGTCCTGTCTAAACTGAACAGACAGCCCACGTTGGCCAAAATCACCCGAACAGTCCACAGAAAGGGCCAGCGTGCTGAGTCCAAGGACCAGCGGGCTGATATGTGTACTGATGGACAGCCACAGACGTCCTGTGTGTGCTGACAGACACACATAGACACACACGGACAGCCACGGACGTCCTGTGTGTGCTGACGGACAGCCACAGACAGCCACGGACGTCCTGTGTGTGCTGGCGGACACCCACAGACGTCATGTGTGTACTGAACAGACAGCCCACGTGGGCCAAAATCACCCAAACAGTCCACGGGAAGGGCCAGCTTGCTGAGTCCAAGGACCAGCGTGATGATATGTGTATTGATGGACAGCCACGGACGTTCTGTGTGTGTTGACGAACACACACTAACACACACGGACAGCCACGGACGTCCTGTGTGTGCTGAGGGACACACACGGATGTCCTGTGTGTACTGAACAGACAGCCCACTTGGGCCAAAATCACCCACGGACAGCCAAAATCACCCGAGAAGCCAAAAATTCAAAAATTAATATTTTGGAAGAAAATTTTCTGAAAGGAAACATCAAAAATATGTCAACAAAGAGTTAAGGATGTCAAGTGTTGATCAAAAGTTGCTGTAGACATCCGTTTAGACCACGAAACCCCGAACTTTGTAGCATGCAAAAGACATGGTTAGAAGCAAAAGAAAATCATGAAAATTTACCGGAAAATAACTTTAACCATTTTTATGAAGCATGCAAAAAATCAGATACAAACCCGAAGAGGTATGTGGTGTTGGACTGCTCGGTCCAACACTACCGATGGCTGGGTTGAGGTCGATGGCCGGATTGCCTTCGGTGAATTTTCCGTTAACTTTTTCGGCGAACTTTCCGGCGGACCATTTTGCCCCTAACTTTAAATTTTCGCGCTTGTGTGGTCTTGGCCTGGTTTCATCCGTCTTCCAGTTGCTCTTTTGTTTACATCTCAAGAGTGGTTGGAAAGATTGATGTTAGCGGGGCAAATGAACATTCGGCATATGACTGGTGATTGGATAGCTAGTGTTTGTAGGCTATGTGCTCGCGCACCCAACTATCCTCCTCAGTTTCTTCCCTAGCATAGTTTTATGCTGGTTGAACTGATCTGGGGCCTGTGTTGCGTACCTATCTGGAAGGAATTGTTAAGCTTTGCTTAAGATGTTGTTTGCGGCATCTCCTTCAGTGGAGAAGTCGTTAACACATAAGCCGGCACTTGTGATCCTTGCGTCTTTGCATAATTTATGCATTGTTCGCAAAGGTGAATAAGCTGTTTGCTGAGATCTCGGTTGCTGAAATATTATGGTGGTGACTCGAAGAAATTCTGTCCGGACAAAAGATGACGGTCAAGTCTGCGTCTGTGTTTGCGGGAAGATGACATGGTCTTGCCCTGATTTATGAATGCTACCTGGTTGATCCTGCCAGTAGTCATATGCTTGTCTCAAAGATTAAGCCATGCATGTGTAAGTATGAACGAATTCAGACTGTGAAACTGCGAATGGCTCATTAAATCAGTTATAGTTTGTTTGATGGTAACTACTACTCGGATAACCGTAGAAATTCTAGAGCTAATACATGCAACAAACCCTGACTTCTTGAAGGGATGCATTTATTAGATAAAAGGTCGACGCGGGCTCTGCCTGTTGCTCTGATGATTCATGATAACTCGACGGATCGCATGGCCTTAGTGCTGGTGATGCATCATTCAAATTTCTGCCCTATCAACTTTCAATGGTAGGATAGTGGCCTACCATGGTGGTAACAGGTGACGGAGAATTAGGGTTTGATTCCGGAGAGGGAGCCTGAGAAACGGCTACCACATCCAAGGAAGGCAGCAGACGCGCAAATTACCCAATCCTGACACGGGGAGGTAGTGACAATAAATAACAATACCGGGCTCTTTGAGTCTGGTATTTGAAATGAGTACAATCTAAATCCCTTAACGAGGATCCATTGGAGGGCAACTCTGGTGCCAGCAGCCGCGATAATTCCAGCTCCAATAGCGTATAGTTAAGTTGTAGCAATTAAAAAGCTCGTTGTTGAACCTTGGGATGGGTCGCCCGGTCTATCTTCGGTCAGCACCGGTCGGCTTGGCTCTTCTATCGGCGATATGCTCCTGGCCTTAACTGGCCGGGTTGTGCCTCCGGCGCTGTTACTTTGAAGATATTAGAGTGCTCAATGCAAGCCTACGATCTGTATACATTAGCATGGGATAACATCATAGGATTTCGATCCTATTGTGTTGGCCTTCGGGATCGGAGTAATAATTAACAGGGACCGTCAGTGTAGAAACCCGTTAAAAAAAAGAAAGAAGAGAGAGAAAGAATGGTCAAGAATCTTTGTGGTGGTCGAGTCGCAGGCTTTAAGGATCGATCGAGAAGTTTTGAAGTACGAGGTGGGGGAAGAAGTGATCGTGAGTGAACTATGAGTCGAATAAGTTGCTCGACCATAGTTAGAAGATGTCTTAGATTTATGAGACGGACGTTTCATAACATTTTTGGAAGCACGACGGTTTGGAAGCTCGACGTTTTGGAAGAATGACGTTTCTTCAGCACGAAGTTTTCCGCAAAACTTCGTATCAGCGGAATATTATTTCGAAGACATTGGAAACATGATGGGAATAAAGCACGACGGGAAGCAAGCACGACGAGAATCAAGCACGACGGGATCAAAGCACGACGAGAAAACCCAAAATTGGACGAAAACCCTAATTTCGGTATTATGGAAGTTTTCGATATAGCCGAAGGATCGGGAAATATTTACCGCCAAGGTCAGAGTTCAGATTGGAGTTTATTAAAAATATTCAGCTCAACAGAACAGGAGCGGATAAATATTCGGGATTGATCCTCGGGATGAAAATTCACCAGAAGGGCCAAAATCGCGCAAATCGACCGAGTAGCTCGAGGTGGCTCTTTGCATAGGTTCAGAACGTGGTATCAACTGTCCAGCAAGCTGAGTGTCTACAGAATCTCGAGGTGTCACCGTGCATGGAAGCAGACCATGCACCCTGACACATAGAAGCACGAGGTGGAGCGGCCAAGCACGAGATGTCGCGACGCATGCAACCGAAACATGCTGATCGACATGTGTGTGATGCTGTGGCGCCTTGCATGAGTTCCAGTCATGCAGCCTGACATCTGGGAGGAGTGGTGGCCTCCTGCATGTGTCCTGGACATGCAGCCAGCCATGTGGAGCACGAGGTGCCGCCGTGCATGCGTCCGGAGCCATGTGAAGCGACACACGGGCGGCCACCAATCTGAATCTGATTGGCTGCTGTCTTCTATAAATAACCCACGACCCCAGCTCATTTGAGAACATCCATACCTGTCCAAAGCCAGTTAAAAACGTGAGAGAAAAGTAGAAAAAGAAAGCAAGTGATTCGGAGCTATTTTCAGAGTCTTAGAGAGTTTTCGAGATCAGTTCTCTACTGATTTTGAGTAATCGCCTTGGGAAGTTTCTGTCCAACTGAAGGTCAATCAAATGAAGATCAGCTCAGATGGGAATCAAGTCAACGTTCCTAGAGAGATAGAAAGAAAGAAAGTGGTTGATGTAGAGTATGGTCGATTCTGAAGATCGATACTCTATCGAGAAGGCCAGTTCCGTCCAATAGATGATTATCTACAATTGTGACGCGGAAGCTCTGTCCATATCAATCCATCCATGCCAGTAATATTCTGTGATGGTCAAGTGGAGGTGCTGTCCGGAGTTAGTTCAGATCCACGGGTTCAGATCAGTCGAAGTTCTTCTCGATATTCTGCCGGGAAGGCCGAAGAACTGTCAAGAAGCTAGAGGAGATTATGTCCGAGTCCAGATCAGTCCGTCCAGACCTGTTAGTATCTTCATGATCAAGCCGAGGGTATGTCCAAGTCGAGGCCAGTCCAGTCCAGTCCAGTCAAGGCGTCGCTTGGGTTTTGGCCAAGTCCTCTCTGATCAACCAGCTGCTTCTTGCCTAGAACACTGTGAGTTGGTCTTGTTTGAATTCCACTTTGAATTTAGGGTAGTTTTGTTAGTTCCACTTGGAACTTAGGGAAGATCAAATCGCATATAGAGTAGAATGCTCACGCTGTTGCATGATAGAGTCCTTAGGGTTATTTATGGAACCGGACTCAGTTTAGCACGGGCTAGCTGAGTTGAAAAGGAATTAAGACTAAGATAATAACCTGACTAGGACTAAGATGCATCATGTTTTCCATTCTTGCGTGTTGATATGGTTGAGTGCAGGTTCCCGTTATCTTTAAAGAGAGTTTCTCAGCGGGAGGCTGGACTATCTGGGTAACGGTTTGATTGAATGGTTTAGTATTGATATTGTAGGTTAGTACTTAGTACTAAGGGTCTTAGGCCATATAGGCCGGACTACTGGTACTATTGGTTTGTGTTGTAGAGTCGAGTGTGTAGAACTTTATCTTTAAGTTATGTTCTAGATTGAGTTTGTGTTGTGTGAGTGTTGCCCAGAGTTAGTTAAGAAGCACGGGTTCAGATCAGTCGAAGTTCTGCTCGATACTCTGCCGGGAAGTCCGAAGAACTGTCCAAGAGCTAAAGGAGGTTCTGTCCAGATCAGGCCGTTCAGAACTGTTAGTGTCTTCATGATCAAGCCGAGGTCTGTCCAAGTCGAGGTCAGTTCAGTCCAGTCAAGGTGTCCCTTGGGTTTTGGCCAAGTCCTCTTCGATCAACCAGCAGCTTCTCGCCTAGAACACTGTGAGTTGGTTCAGTCCAGTCAAGGTGTCCCTTGGGTTTTGGCCAAGTCCTCTTCGATCAACCAGCAGCTTCTCGCCTAGAACACTGTGAGTTGGTTTGTTTGAATTCCACTTGGAATTTAGGGTAGATCGAGTCGCATATAGAGTAGAATGATCACACTATTGAATGGTAGAGTCCTTAGGGTTATTTTATTCATGGAACCGGACTCAGTTTAGCAAGGGCTAAGCTGAGATGAATGGAATTAAGACTGAGTTGATAACCTGATTAGGACTAAGAATAGGATGCATCATGTTTTCTATTATTGCGTGTTGATATTGTTGAGTGCAGGTTCCCGTTATGTTTAAAGATAGTTTCTCAGCGGGAGGCTGGACTATCTGGGTAACGGTTTGATTGTGTTGTTTAGTATTGATATTATTGTTTAGTAGTTAGTAGTAAGGGTCTTAGGCCATATAGGCCGGACTACTGGTACTATTGGTTTGTGTTGTAGAGTCGAGTGTCTAGTTAGGATCTGGAACTTTAGCCTTAGGTTAGGTTCTAGATTGAGTTTGTTTTGTTGTGAGTGTGCCGACAGTATGTGCGTGACCCGCCCATACTAGGCTTGTGTAGGGGTGATTAGTGTTTCCTCGGCCTCGTACCCAGCGGGTTCAAGGAAACCCCTTATTCGCTGGATCGGGAAGACTCAGACGAACGGTGTCATGTACTATGGCTGAGTATTACACGACGGTGTAATGTGGCAGTGACCCGAAGGACTGTGGGCTGTCGCGCGGTGACCCGAACGACTGTGGGCCGCGGTCGGTTGAAAGTTCCTTCTTCTAGCCTTTGTGGTAGGGAGATAGGATATTGCCGATAGAGAGGAGGAACACGAAGTCACCAGGGCCCAGGTTAGAGTGTTGTGTTAGAGTGTCGTAGAGGGTTATGGAACCCTTGAGTTAGTGTAGCACCGATATACGGTGTTACAAGTTAGATCGAGTCGTAGTTACTCATAGTCTTATTATTGTGATTGTGTTTGTGGTTGATTGATTTGCTTGCAGGTTATGACGTTAAGTCTAAGTATGGTTTAGGTACCGGATTAGGCTTGATGTGTATTTCGTTAGTGTAGGCCTGACGTTGGCCTGTATGTGTTTAAGTGATTGCTTGTGAAGGGTGGTGGATATTAAAGCTATGCGGTATCATTGGTTGGCCGATCATGTTCTTGTTTGATTGTTGGTCGATCGACTAGTGATACTTGTATAGTCTAAGTTTCTAACACTACATGAGTACTGAACTCAGGCGTATATATGGTTAACTAGGGATTGGTTGTTGACTTGTTTTTATGCAGGTTCCCGTTACTTGAAGCTAGATCATGGCAGGAGGCCAAGTCTAACTTAGTAACGGTTTGCTTAGCCTTAGCTTTTATTGCATGCTAGGGCTAGATTGATTGTTATTTTGGGTTGTCCGGGTTAGAGTCTAGGTTGCGGGTAGAGGCCACCAGCTCACTGAGTAACATTAGGTTACTCATCCAACTCCGTTGTCCTTTTTGCAGGTCGCTTTAGGTAAGGGTGATCGGATAGCTTGGTGCTGGACGTTAGGACCGCCGGTGTAGATTTTCATGCCTTTTGTAAACGGTATTGTGGATTTGTGTTTAGTTGACCCGATTTGGCATTAGGCCGGGACCGGTCTCGAATTATATCAATGTATGGATATTTCTCGAATCAATAAAGTAATTGTTTTATATGCGCTTCATGAGTACTCTGATATTTGACTAGTCCGGTCTAACACAACGTTAGGTCGAGGTACGGGTTGAAAAGCCTTAGGCCTTGATCTAACGGAAAATGCTAACTCTAGGTACGGGTTGCAAAGCCTTATGCCTTGACGCAGCGGGACGAGTTAGTGGATGAACTGGTCTAGGTCGTGGAGTAAAGTTTGTGACTCTGACCGGATTGTCCCTAGCCCGTCACGTAGCGCTTCCGGACCATGGTGTTGGGTTGGACGGTCAGTCATGTTCTTGTTTGATTGTTGGCTGGCCGGTTGGCCTTTCATCTCCAACCCTTGGTGTGGGTTGTCCGTCGGTCATGTTCTTGGTTGATTGTTGGCCGGTGGGTCGACCTATGCTTAGGACGGTTCGGGGGTGTTACAGTCGGGGGCATTCGTATTTCATAGTGAGATGTGAAATTCTAGGATTTATGAAAGACGAACAACTGCGAAAGCATTGGCCAAGGATGTTTTCATTAATCAAGAACGAAAGTTGGGGGCTCGAAGACGATCAGATACCGTCCTAGTCTCAACCATAAACGATGCCGACCAGGGATCAGCGGATGTTGCTTTTAGGACTCCACTGGCACCTTATGAGAAATCAAAATTTTTGGGTTCCGGGGGGGGGGGGAGTATGGTCGCAAGGCTGAAACTTAAAGGAATTGACGGAAGGGCACCACCAGGAGTGGAGCCTGCGGCTTAATTTGACTCAATACGGGGAAACTTACCAGGTCCAGAAATAGTAAGGATTGACAGAGTGAGAGCTCTTTCTTGAATCTATGGGTGGTGGTGCATGGCAGTTCTTAGTTGGTCGAGCGATTTGTCTGGTTAATTCCGTTAACGAACGCGATCTCGGCCTGCTAACTAGCTACGTGGAGGCATCCCTTCACGGCCGGCTTCTTAGAGGGACTATGGCCGTTTAGACCAAGGAAGTTTGAGGCAATAACAGGTCTGTGATGCCCTTAGATGTTCTGGGCCGCACGCGCGCTACAATGATGTATTCAACGAGTTCACACCTTGGCCGACAGGCCCGGGTAATCATTGAAATTTCATCGTGATGGGGCTAGATCATTGCAATTGTTGGTCTTCAACGAGGTATTCCTAGAAAGCACGAGTCATCAGCTCGCGTTGACTACATCCCTGCCCTTTGTACACACCGCCCGTCGCTCCTACCGATTGAATGATCGGGTGAAGTGTTCGGATCACGGTTGACGTGGGTGGTTTGCCGTCTGCGATGTCGCGAGAAGTCCACTAAACCTTATCATTTAGAGGAAGGCAAAGTCGTAACAAGGTTTCCGTAGGTGACCCTGCGGAAGGATCATTGTCGTACCCTGGAAACAGAATAACCTGAGAACGATGAAACATCACTCTCGGTAGGCCGGTTTCTTACTGTGCCTGCCGATTCCGTGGTTATGCGTTCATCCATGCCCAATGTAAGACCCGATCCCGGCTCTTAAGCCCAAACTGATCTGCGGCCTTAACCTTTCAATCTAAGTCCGAGTGAACCAAGTTTTAAGTCTTATCTTTCTAAATTCAATTCAATTCAACTGAGGTTCAATACAATAAATCTAAACAAGGAAACATAAGGGGCAAATTAATTGTATAAATATAAACTGAGATCATACATCATTTTTAGGTTCGTCCTAATAAGTTATACACACTTAGTCTAACATAAGTTCACAAGTTGCACAATAGGCTATCAGTATTTCACATCTATCTACAATGACCCATTCACCACACATCTTCCCGTGGCCTGAGTCTTCACGGTTCCTTTCCCTTACCATGGTCCATGTCCAATCCTGAAACCACACAAGACACAATGCACATTCATAAGACCGATATCCTAACATCAAGTCTAGATAAGCATGGTTCGGCTACTTAGAATCTATAACCTGTCCAAACCAACATACTCAAATAAATTCCAAAAAACAAATTAAAATTCATGATAATCCCTGATAAATCCCAACTAAGAGATTCCCATAAACAGTTTCCAATGAAACACACTAGAACATCCAAATCCGACCATGAACAGTCCGGCCAAAGGCCAAGGACTTGGATACTGAACCGGCCAGGACCTTGGTTCAGTGTTCCCTGTATGAACAGAACAAACGAACACAATAATCTGATAGGACAAGCAAATCTAAAGAGATAGAGAGAGTAGATGTAGGCGCATAGCAAACCGGCCACAAGCCCGATCGGATTATCAGCCGGCTAGGGCCGATCGCTTGCCATCCACACCACTGACCTTAGGCGTTCTCTCCCCAGGCGCCATCTCCTTCTCTTTTTCCTTCTCTCTGTCTCTCTGTCTGGTATCCATCTCCTCAGGCCTTGCTTCCCACGATCTGGTTTCTCCTGGAACAGCAAAGCCTCTCGCCGGTTCTCTCCTTGAATCGCCTGTTCTCTCTTCTCTTTTTGGGGTTTGTCTCTCACGATTTTGGCAGAGGTTCCCCTCAAGAATTCTGTGTCAAATAATGGATCCAGGGCTCTGTATTTATAAAAAGAGGGAGTCGGAACTGCCATGGGGACGAAGGGGTGGGAGTTGTAACCGAAAAGGTGTCTCTCTCTCCCTTGCAACCGTTCGGCAATAACTGCCCTCAACCGGTCCTCAACTGCCTCCAACTGCTCCTGTCCCTGTCGGTTCTCTATCCTGCAGCCAAGGCCAAGCCCTTTAACTGACCGTCCATACCGTGGCCGCACCATCTAACCGAACCACCATAGCCGTCCTCGTAACCGCCCCAACCGTCCCGGACATGAATACTTGGCCCAGCTGAGTTGAGCTGACTGCTAGCTTGTCCAAGCTGAGTGAGCTAGTCCTTCTAGCTCCACGAGCTGATGCATACTGACTGAGCTCCCATTGAGCTTCCCTGAGCTGCCCAAGCTCGGCCGCTGTCCCGTCCATCTCCCACATCACTCGTCCAGGTCTCTTAAACCCATTCTTTCTTCACCCTGGTTAAGTCTCAACACTTTGATGCCCTTAACCCTATGTCTGAGCCATGATACGCTTGTCTACAACAACAGTTTCTTCTGCCAGAAACTCTAGCCCTCCCTTTGAATGTGATCATCTTGAGATAGACCAAGTCTTCAACTTCAAACTCAAGATGTTTCCTCCGTCTATCTGCATAACTCTTTTGACGATCCTGTGCTTCTGTCATTTTCTCCTTCAAGAACCTTATTTTCTCAGTGGTTTCTTCCACTATCTCAGGACCGAACATGGTCCTCTCCCCCCCCCCCCACTTGGGTCCAGCATAATGGCGTCCTGCAAGGCCGTCCATACAGTGCTTCACAAGGTGACATAACAATGCTAGTATGGAAATTGTTGTTGTAGGCAAACTCGACCAAGGGTAAATGCTTTTCCCGTGAGTCGCCCCAATCCAACACCACTGCCCTTAACATGTCCTCCAATGTCCGGATTGTCCTCACTGACTGCCCATTCGTCTGAGGATGATAGGCTGTGCTCATGTTCATTCTTGTTCCTAAGGCTTTTTGAAAAGCCTGCCAGAAGTAAGAGGTGAACCTAAGGTCTCTGTCCGAGACAATACTAGCCGGCACTCCATGCAGATTTACTATCTCGTCCAATTAAATCCTCACGATCTGATCCACTCGATCTCCTTTCCGTATTGGTAAGAAGTGGGCCGACTTGGTTAGTCTGTCAACCACTACCCAAACCGTATCCTTTCGGTTCCTGGTCGTAGGAAAACCAGTCACAAAATCCATTGTGATGTGATCCCACTTCCACTATGGTATAGGGAGATTCTGGAGCATACCACTGGGCACTTAATGTTTGGCCTTCCCAAGCAGGCAAGTAGGACACCTCGCCACCCACTCGGCCACATCTGTTTTCATCCTTACGTAGTGATAATACCTTTTTAAATCCCTATACATCTTAATCAGCCCAGGGTGGACTGAGAACTTTTACTTATGAGCCTGACTCATAATCTCTTCTTTAAGCTCCTTGCTGTTTGGAACACTTACTCGGCCATTCACCAAGATTGTTCTGTTGCTTGTGATATGATACTCCGTCTTGTCGTTAAGAGCCACTTTCTGCAAGTTCTCATCCAAACTTTGGGCCTGCTGTATCCTGGTAAGTAGATCGGCCTGATCCACTGCCTCTAATCCCAATGGCTCATCACGTACAACCAAGGTATTTAGATGTAGTGACCGAACCATCCCTTCTTGTTCATCCGCTTCTCTTTCAGCCGAGACCTATGCCCGTCTCCGGCTTAAGGCATCAGCCACTAGGTTGGCCTTGCCTGGATGGTATGCTATGTTCAGATCATAATCAGCAACAAACTCCATCCATCTTCTTTGTCTAAAGTTCAACTCAGGCTGAGTGAAAATGTACTTCAAGCTCTTATGATCAGTGAGATTCTGGACTTTGGCTCCGGACAGATACGATCTCCATATCTTCAAAGCAAACACCACAGCCTCCATCTCTAGATCATGGGTCGGATAATTCCCTTCATGCTTTCTCAGCAGTCTCGAAGCATAAGAAATCATCTTCCCATGTTGAGTCAGGATGCACCCCAACCCAGTGATGGACGCATCCGTATAGACCACATAAGGTTGATCTGCCTCCGGTAATACCATTATTGGTGCATTCGTCAGCATATCCTTTAGAGCTGAGAAACACTTCTCACACCCTTCATTCCAGCCAAACTTCACATCCTTGCCTGTAAGTCGTGTCATGGGTTGAGCCAAATTCGCAAACCCCATGACATACTTTCTGTAGTAGCCGGCCAGCCCTAGGAAACTCCTAACCTCAGTAGCATTCCTAGGCTGCGGCCAATCTCGTATAGTCTGAACCTTCTCCGGATCTACTGACACGCCCTGATCAGACACAATGTGTCCGAGGAACCCAATGCTCTTTTGCCATAAACTACACTTGCTTAGTTTGGCAAAAAGTTTCTGTTCCCTCAAACGTCCTAGTACGGCCCTGAGATGCTTCTCATTGTCTTCCTTGTTTCTGGAATATACAAGTATGTCATCTATGAAGATGATTACAAATTCATCCAAGAAATCTCAAAAGATACCATTCATCATCTTCATGAATGCAGCTAGTGCATTGGTTAGACCAAATGGCATAACCACAAACTCATAGTGGCCATACCTGGTCCGGAACGCCGTCTTCCTGATATCATTAGGTTCAATTGGGATCTGATGATACCCTGAGGCTAAATCAATCTTGGAAAACCATTTGGCCCCTTTGAGCTGATCCAACAGCTCATCAATTCTGGGTAATGGGTACTTGTTCTTCACAGTAACCCTGTAATCAATACACAGCCTGAAGCTACCATCCTTTTTCTTCATAAAAAGAACTGGTGCTCCCCAAGGCGAGACACTTGGTCGTATGAACCCTTTGTCCAACAACTCTTCCAGTTGCTTCTTTAGCTCAGCCATCTCGGCCGGAGCCATACGATATGGACTTTTGGACATTGGGGCCATCCCTGGTTCTAGTTCTATTATGAATGGGTCAGCCCTATCAGGGGGAATGCCCTGTTGTGCCCAAAACACATCCTTGAACTCTTTAACCAGCGGAATCCCGTCCGGGTCACCATCCCCTACAACCTCCTTAGTGGCGATTGTGGCCAAAAAGGCCTCACAACCCTTCTCAAGCATCTGTTCCACTTGGACTGCTGATATCACTAAGTATCCAGAGGTCGGACGAATACCTTGGAACCTGCTCGGGGGTCCACACCCACTCTCAAACTGCACCCTTCTTCTGTGACAGTCCAGAGTGGCCCGATTCATTCCAAGCCAGTCCATGCCTAATATCACCTCATGATTCTTAAGGCAGACCACAACCAGATCCACAGGCATAACTCTATCCTGGATCACTATTGGGATATCCTTTAAATGCATTACTTGCCCACCAGCCGCATTCACTATGCAAGGATCATCCTCCGTTCCCATCTGGAACAACCCTTTTCCGATCATATCTGGGCTCACAAAGCTGTGTTTAGCTCCAGTATCAAACAGTACGTGTGTTTCCACACCACCAATACATAGGGTCCCTACATAAGACCCCCCCCCCCTTTTCTAATCATCTAATCCATTCTATGTTCTGTACCATGCCAATCTACAGAATTGAAAAATAATGGATCTAGAATGTTACCTGTGATCACTAGGAACGGTCCAGCCTCTGCTGCGTCCTTGGTCAGTTCATACACACGCGGTGCTGAGGTCTGACCTCAGGTCTGGCTTGGCTTGCTGGCCTCCCCACGTCCTTTAGCCTCAGCTTGCATCTTGGGACATTCCCAGCGTAGGTGTCCCGTCTTACCGCAGTAATGACAGCTTCTAGGGTCACTCCCCGAGCCTTGTCCACGGTTCTCTGACCGTCCAGGACAGTCTCTAGCAATGTGGCCCATCTTGCCACAACGAGTGCAAGCCCCCTTTGCCTTCCAACACTCTCCACCATGATGCCTTCCACATGAAGAGCACTCCGGCCTATCACTTGAGGCCTTGCCCCCTTCGGTCGTATCCCTCTTTCTCTTCTGGTCGCTTCCGGATCCACTAGAAGCCGTGTGGCCCCTAGACTTCAGCTTGGCCTCTTCGTCCAAGTTAGTCTCCACCATAGCCATGTGTTCCACCAGTTCAGACACTGTCTGGAAGTGACCAATGGAGCAATAGGTTCAAAGTTCGACCCTTAGGCCTCGAACAAACCTACGTATCTGTACCGTCTCCTCCTCCAACTCCTTGCCCACATATCGTCTGAGCCGGTTGAACTTCTTTTCGTACTCACGTACTGTTATGCGTCCTTGAATCAAGTCTAGGAACTGAGACTCCAGACGGTCCCAAGCTTCAGCCAGGAAGTATTTGTGGTTGAACTCCACCTCGAAGTCGGAGAACCACTCAATTGTCCCATTGGTGCATTTGTCCAGAGCTAACCACCAGTTATGTGCGTCACCTTCCAGGAAGTGAACCGCAATGTCCTTCTTGTACTCCTCTGGGCAACGAGTTGAGCTGAAATTCCGAGCCAATCTGCTCCTCCACTCATCTGCCTCAATGGGATCAGAACTACCAGCAAACTGCTTTGTACCCAGCTTGGAGATGTGAGCTAGAAGGCTCAAGTAATCCACTCTCCTAAGTGTAAGAGCTGGTGGATCGATCTCCATTACCTCAGCTTCGACCGTAGCTCGGTCCTCGGCTGTCCTGGCAGCTGTTCGAGCTACTTGTGCAGCTGCACGAGCTACACCAGCTGCTGTCCCAGCTGCCCTAGCTGCTCTCTGAGTTGCCTGAACCGTGGCCTGAGCTGGGGTGATCTAGACAACCGATGAGTTCACAAAAGGGGTAAATGCCTGCGTGAAAGCCAATATCTGAGTGCCCATGGTGTAGCATCCCCGATCCTGGATAGGATCGTCCAGACAGGCCTTAGTGCGAGGAGACGCACCAGTCAGGTCACATGACCTAAAGACAAGCGTGTCATGGTCCAAAACGTGGTTAAGGGAATCAGGTAGCTGGAACTTAAACAAAATAAGGCAGAGGCAAGCTCAAAGGAGCTGGACAAGCGAGCTGGTAGCTGGACGAGATCCAGGTGAAGCTCGATGAAGCGGGTGATCAGAATGGATCATGGGAGAACTAAGGCTAGGTCTGGAAATAGACCAAGGGAATTAGAAGGATTGAAGATGATAAAGGAAGCAAGCTGGACACAGTGTATAACAGCTGGGCGATGCAGTAAGCAAGCTCGACCAGCTAGGTGAAGTGTTGTGCAGCTCGATGTAGCTCACTGAAATGTAGGTCAGCTCCCTGAGCTGGATGGTCTAGCTCACTCAACTGGGTCAGATGGGGATCAGCTCAATTCAGCTGGACTGAGTGTTCAAGTCATGGGCAGTTGGGCCGGGTCTGGACAGTGACCGGGCCATGTGGGCGACCCGTGTGTGCCGATGGGCTGGTTGGCTCTTGGGATTGAGCCAGGAGCTTGGGCAATCCGTGTGGGATTGTTTTGGACATGTCCAGGAGTGGTTTGGCAGTTTCAGGGCGTCTGGCAACTGCCA
Organism: Brassica napus; assembly: GCF_020379485.1. NCBI lineage: Eukaryota > Viridiplantae > Streptophyta > Magnoliopsida > Brassicales > Brassicaceae > Brassica > Brassica napus. The sequence continues at coordinate 277,650 of NW_026016590.1, read as the reverse complement.
TAGGCGAAAGGGTGCAATCTGTACCATTTATTAAATCAATGGCCAGAAATGATACCGAAAGGGTGCAACCTTTGGAAAGGTAACTGCCCTTTCTTCTATAAAAGGAAGGCAAGTCCGCGTCTTTGCAGGCACGCCAGGGCTTCCTCCTACACCCTGAAACACAAAAAAAAAAAACAGAGAAAATACAGAGAGTTGGTCGGATCCAACATCCAACCCCAAGAGTGGTGTGCAGGCCACAAAGAGGCAGTTTCAGGAGAGATCAGATGGGAAGCTATGAACGACCCTTTGATTGGTTTTGATTCATGTGGAAATCAACCAAAGCATCCTCCAGGGCCTGATAACACACGCAAATAGTCAGGGAAGAAGAGGGATGGCCGGATTCCACTTCCTATGGCCAAGAGAGCCTTAAGGAGAGAGGTGTGTGGGAAGACAGTTTCATGGGAGTTGGGAACGACCCTGTGATGGAGTTTGTTCATGGATGCTCACGTCCTAGGCTTCCTTTATGTCTTGGGAACACATGCAAATATCCAGGAGAGAAGATAGAAGGTCGGAATCCACTCCCAATGGCATAGACAGCCTTGAAGGCGGATGCAGTGTAGAAATCAGTTTCATGGGAGTTCAAGGGAAGAGATGAGCGACCCTTGCCTGGATCTTATCATTACTGTAATTATATGATAAGGGCTTGATAAGACATGATGGGGGCGTGCTTTGGAGGAGCATGGACGTCCATGATAAGGGAAGGCACATGATCTAATCAGATCATGTATAAGGTAACCGGTTTATGATTACTTTCCGGTTTATATTTATGTCTCTTGTGGAACTGGTTCTGGCCAAGTAGTTGTGATGTGATCTAAGGATCTAGTAGTTGAGGAAGGGGCCGGATCATAGTTGGTACAACTCGTCCATATGGTGTGATGGACGGATGCAATGCATCGGCCATACTATATAGGGCGGCACATGGGAACTGGGTTTGTGTTGATCGCGGCCTGATCCATCAGAGGGTGATCTATGTATGGGTATGATTGGCCATGATCATAATTCAGGGGTGAAGAGTCGTGACCTTTCAGCAAGGTAGTTATACATGACAGTTAACTGAGTAAATGGAAACTGTTGTGGGACAGCGGTAGTGGCCGCATGAGGAGAAGGCCGTGTGTCATCTGGTCTTGGCAAGGATAGACGACCTGAACCATAGGTGATGGATAAAGGTGTCTGATCTGATTGATCAAAGGATGCACCGGTTGTAAGGGTAAGATTGATCGGGTTCATTGGGACATGGTTCCATGGCCGGTTAGGTAAGTGTGAAGACTCATCAGTTCTGAGTCATGTGGGGTGGTTGGAATATTGACTTAGGATCTGATGGGCATTATTAGTCCATGATAGGACTTGGCTCCAGGGGAGCATACGCTTAAGACTTGATAACACTGAACCATGGAATTGGCTGGTTCAGGGGTGATGTCCATGGCTTTGGCCGGACTGATCATGGTCGGGATCCATATGATCTGGGTCGATTCATTGGATTCCGATTATGGGAATCTATTAGTTGGGATTTATCATGAGTTTTCATGAATTTTAATTAATTTTTGGAGCACTTTTGAAAGTGGCCAGAAATGTAGCTGAAGACTTCCCAAAAGTACTTGGTCTGTGGGGATGGTTGGCTGAATGACTACGTACTGAAGGGAAGAGTATATCCAGGTATAAGAGAGCTGTACGAGTAGACGGAGAGCTGGTCGAAGCTACCTCACAGCTCTATCAGCTGGGTCGAGAGTGATGGAACCTCAAGTGAAGTGGTTCAGCTCAGCTAGCTGGATGAGCTAGCTAAACAGCTAAGTCAGCTGGGACAATGAGCTAACAAGCTCCGTGGATGTGGCAAAGGTATGATCTAGCAATGTTGCATAGATCTAGATAGAATGGTTAGGGGAATGGAACCTCAGATTTGTATGCCTTGATTTGGGTTCAGGATTGACCTTGGAGCTAGCTGGTAGTTGAGTATACTAACCATTAGCCGAGGTGATTCGACCAGGCAAGTATTATATTGGCTATAGACCAATGGTTAAGTAGAGAATATCCTCTGTGATGAGTTGAAATGATCTAAGCTAGGGAATGACTAAGGTAGTCTTAAGCTAAGGTCTAAGTTAGCCCTCGCCTATGGGCGATAATATAGATAAAGGGCGAAATTTTGAGAGGTTCGGTCAGTGTATGGACCGAGCGACGTGAGGCATCGACCGCGGCCTAGTCGGCCGGGATCGGGTCTTACTAATGGCCTTAACCACATCCATCACCTCGCGCATAGATGGCTCGGCCAACTCCTCCACCCCATCTCCTGGTCCGGTCTTGTCTCCTGCATGGGAGGAATCACCTTCCTTCTCCCGTCCCTCTTCTTGTTTCTCGCCCAGGTTATAAACATGAACCTCAGTAGGCAGGAACGTCGCTAAGGGGTCCCTGGTCTCCTCATTAACCAGTCCCGTCTGGGTTGGTAACACTTGAGTGGGGTTGGCCCCATCTCCTATGACCGGTCCAGAACCACCAGCCGCTTCCTTGCCCTTTCGGGACTTAGTCCGCTCAGTTCCCTTAGGCAAAAACACTTAGTGTTAGTCCAAACGTATAAACCTCATCTCATGATTAGAACTAAGCAAAACAACATCAAACCAAACAAGCACAAACAACCCGTGAGACCCAGCAGCCGGACGTGGGGTGAACACATAACCCAAACCAATCCTAGAATCAAGCATGCTCTGATACGAACTTGTAAGACCCGATCCCGGCTCTTAAGCCCAAACTGATCTGCGGCCTTAACCTTTCAATCTAAGTCCGAGTGAACCAAGTTTTAAGTCTTATCTTTCTAAATTCAATTCAATTCAACTGAGGTTCAGTACAATAATCTAAACAAGGAAACATAAGGGGCAAATCAATTGTATAAATATAAACTGAGATTCATACATCATTCTTAGGTTCGTCCTAATAAGTTATACACACTTAGTCTAACATAAGTTCATAAGTTGCACAATAGGCTATCAGTATTTCACATCTATCTACAATGACCCAATCACCACACATCTTCCCATGGCCTGAGTCATCACGGTGCCTTTCCCTTACCATGGTCCATGTCCGATCCAGAAACCACACAAGACACAATGCACATTCATAAGGCCGATATCCTAACATCAAGTCTAGATAAGCATGGTTCGGCTACTTAGAATCTATAACCTTTCCAAACCAACATACTCAAATAAATTCCAAAAAACTAATTAAAATTCATGATAATCCCTGATAAACCCCAACTAGGAGATTCCCATAAAGAGTTTCAAACGAAACACACTAGAACATCCAAATCTGACCATGAACAGTCCGGACAAAGGCCAAGGACTTGGATACTGAACCAGCCAGGGCCTTGGTTCAGTGCTCCATGTATGAACAGAACAAACGAACACAATAATCTGAAAGGACAAGCAAATCTAAAGAGATAGAGAGAGTTGATGTAGGCACATAGCAAACCGGCCACAAGCCCGATTGGATCATCAGCCGGCTAGGGCCGATCGCTTGCCGTCCACACCACTGACTGTGACACCCCCGATCTGGTCTAAGTATAAGTTGACTCGACCAGCCGTGCAACAATCAAACAAGAACATGCACAGCCGATCACTCGTAACTGAAACCAAACCGAGAAGCCACATTGTGTACATAAACGACTAACCCGAAGTTCCCGAAATAAATCCAGGTACCTTAGGCCAACCGCCTAAGTACACATATCCTATTAGGTACAACCCGAGGCTTTACAACCTTAATAGTAATACCCAATAGTTGGTTCATCCGGACAAGGACTAATATCATTTGGAACCCGTACTTTAAAAAAACATTCTTTATACACTATATACTTATTCATTTAAAACAATCTTACAAAATCTTATAGATTAACCTCGAGGTTTTTGGTCAACAAACCTTATACATAAAGTATATCAAAACGACTGCAAAGATAATAAAACTACCGCTGGCTAATGCCGTTCCTTCCCGTCCTAGAGTAAAGGTCTCCCACCTACTGGTTACCTGCATATCAAATAAGTCATGAGTAACTAGTTTACTCAGTGAGTCTAATCCCACACCCAAACACATATTAATAGTATCCCGAGCAAGCGACAACATTTGAATGCAGTGGAATTATATTCCATAATTAATATAATTATAAGGCCTCTCAATCCATCCATGTGAATCTATCTTAAACATCACCTCCACGATACCCACCAATCACTCATACTCTTAATATTTATATATGCTAAACCCGGAAAACCACGAAGGCTAACCGAGCCTAACGGGGAATAAATATAACCATCATCTCCATCAGATATTCCAAGATAGAACATCCAACACTGCATGCAGTTACACGGCCTCCAGGGTGCGACCCCATCATCGTGTCTTCGTGACCTTGTTCCATATCGCAGGAACAATTCACGGTAATGCGGGAACTTTGGGAGAGTGAGTATACAATAAGATTTCACATGATTTATACTCATATATTTAATAATATAATATATTAGTATTTGAGAACAAGTACTAAGGTTCGGAATAAACCTCTACGATCATTCATAAATATTTATTAAGTGTTTACACTAAGTAAACACCCCACCAATTAAATATTGATCAAGAGACAAAGCCTATCAATCATCTACAATCAGTACGTTTGTTGGGGTCAAAATCGGTCACGACGGAATCAATGCCTGAAAGTCCGTAAAAGTCAGCATAACCGTTTTTACGAAAAGTAATCTTCGTAAAGATATCTTTACGAACAGCCTTGCAGTAAAATATCGTCCAAATCTCAATCGAACCACTAAATACCGATTGTCAGAAGGAAACGGACATGTATCCAAATCGGCCGCGGACAAGCTCGAGTATGGAAATCAGACCGCGGACAAGCCAAGCTCGATCGATACGCGGCGACCAAGCATGCACACAGCTCGGTCGCTACGTAGCGACCGAGCGATCGTCCCGCTCGGTCGCTACGTAGCGACCGAGCTCGAGCCATAGCTCGGTCGCTACGTAGCGACCGAGCGATCGTCCCGCTCGGTCGCTACGTAGCGACCGAGCTCGAGCCAAAGCTCGGTCGCTACGTAGCGACCGAGCGATCGTCCCGCTCGGTCGCTATGTAGCGACCGAGCTCGGGCCAAAGCTCGGTCGCTACGTAGCGACCGAGGGCTCATCCCGCTCAGTCGCTACGAAGCGACCGGGCTCGAGCCAAAGTTCGGTCGCTGTGTAGCGATTGAACCTTTCCGAACGTCAATACGACACCAGTTCTTGCATTCTCGTCAAAACCTTCGAATGCTATCTCCCGAAGACCGTAGCAAGCTCAGTCCATGTTTCCCGCCATTCTAATTCATCGATCAAACTTCGCGGATTAAAAACCGCAGAAAACTCGTAGTAAACGTGTCGAGTCGGAAGACGGCCCAAAGGGACCTAAAACACGACTCGAGGCCCATCCTATGATTTTCCTAACCAAAAGCCCGTAAACCACAGACTGGTTTACGCTTGGTCCACAAGGAAGGATAAATGTCAAGTTTCCGCGGATAAATACGGAAGTTTTGATGATAATTGTGAAGATCGGGAAAAATGGAATATCTCCATTTTTATGCTATGACGGCTTAAAGGCAGAAGAGTAAAAGCGTAAACCGACCTTGGAGCTAGTATATAAGGAGTCCTAGGCGAGGAGCAAGAGGAGAAGAACTTTTTAGATTCGGAATTCTCTGCACTTAGAAACTTTAGGCTTTATTCTCGACAAGTTCGGTTTCTATGACTGGCACTCAATTACTAGACGAACTCGCCCAGGCAGTTCGATCTCTTGTCCAGCTCTATCAATTGAACTACGTTCGGCTTGATCCTCGAAAGGGGTACGTAGGCAGCCTTTAACAAGGTTCAGTCTGAAATCAATCAAAAACCTTTTATACATCTTTTTCGTCTTTTGTTATCGAGCTGCGACTCAACTAGGTTTGAGCTTTTAGGCTGCTAGAACTAAGTAACTCGCTGACAGCCTTTGCGGCCAAAGCTTTTATGATCTCTTGTAATGATCGCAACGCTCTTACGCGGACTCGAAATAAGATCTACTGTTTTCTCTAAACTCGTTTGTTATCTTTTCATGATTTTCCGCATATATTCGATCATTTGTCGTTGGCTCTCGCAGAGATCCGGGACCTCTGGGAAATAAGGGTTTTCCTAATTTCCTTATTTAAACGGGAATCGACAGTGCGAATTTCGGTTCCCACAACGTTCAATCAAGAAATATTTATTCACTACTCATCACTCATCTATCTAGACTCACCTTTAAATCCATGAGATTGGCTAAGGAAGACCAGACTCGAGCTCAAGCTAATCACACTTCACTTCTGGATCACTCTCGGTTCAGAACCATCACAAGGATCCGGCTGATCCGAATACTCTCCTTGGCCATCTGAATTCAAAACATAACAGTTGGAACATAAGGTTCACTAGTCTGGTTCAAGAAGAAACTCAACTCAGTTAACATTTCAGTTCAGTTCTCTCATATCAGTTCGGTTCAAGACATATTGATTCCATGTTCAGCTCGGTTCAAGCTTTAACAATTTAACTCGGTTCATATCAGCTTAGTTCATGCTCAGCTAACTCCGGTTCTAATCAGTTCCCAGCAGCTTAACTCGGTTATACTCAGACGACATCAGTTCAAGACAATTTCAGACCATAGACAGCTCCGCTCAGATCAGATCAGAACATACTCAGCTCAATTCAGTTCTAAACAAGATCAAATCAGTTCAGTTTAATTCCCATAATTCTTATCAGTTCGTCTACTGGTTCTATGAGACTGATTAAATCATAAACCAACAAAGACTGAAGAGAACAAGACATTAGACAACTGATCCTGACGGTTAACCAACATACAGCAATTGGTTCTCATCAAAACATGGCTGAATCAAGAAGCTGAAGCTTACCGGTTTTACTCAACTAATTAAACTTGACTGGTTGTCTCTCTTCAAGCTAACCACGAATTAACCTGATCAACACCACAAGAATCCATGGTTGGAATTATTCAGAATTTATCTCCAGTGTAGGCAAACCAACAAAACTTCTCACAGAAACTGATCCACAACCATCTTACCGATCAAAATCAAAGGCTGAAGAACATGGGTGATTCTAAACTCTTGGACACCAGAACACACTGGATAAAGTCACAGGATGGTGAGAAAGGTTTGTCCATGCTCAATTCTCTTCTCTGAATTGTTTTCTGAATTTTTCAACTAGTTTTTCTCACAAATTTTTCTCTCTTCTTTCTCTCTTTCTCTCTGAATTTTTCTCTGGTTTTTCTTGCAGGTTATGAACGTCCAGAGGAGAGAAGATGGTGTTTTATAACATAAGAATTTGCTTCAGGTGAGGGTTTCACTCAGCACAAAGCAAGGCTGAGAAAAGACATGTGGAGAGCAGCTTCAGCACTTCCAACAGCAAGCTGCTGTCCTTTCCCTCCCTAGAAGAAAGCTGCAAGCAGCTGGTGACAATCATGTGACTGAATTAATGAGCAAGCAGGCAAGCAAGTAGGTGCAGGTCATGTGACCTAATTACTGAGGAAGCAAGTAGGCTAGAAGGTGCAAAGCATGTGACTGTTCAGAAATAATTTTAAGAGTTTTGTCGATATTTTCCGGACTGTTTCGACTAAATATTTTTCATCATTCGAATCTCGTCCTGCTCTGAATAAACTCGCCCATCATGAATAAAAATCGACAATAATAATTAACACTCGACCAGAACTATCAATGAGAGGCCTTTCGACCACAAGACAGTCCCGTCGAGGTATTAATTCACCGGGTCGACTTTATTTTTAAATCTGATCGACCAACTCCAAACTGGTCGAGCGGAGTTTTTCTCGACCAAAAATTAACTGGCTCGTGAGGGTTATTACACTGACCTTAGGCATTCTCTCCCCAGGCGCCATCTCCTTCCCTTTGTCCTTCTCTCTGTCTTTGTGTCTGGTATCCATCTCCTCAGGCCTTGCTTTGCACGATCCGGTTTCTCCTGGAACAGCCAAGCCTCTCGCCGGTTCTCCCCTTGGATCACCGGTTCTCTCTTCTCTTTTTGGGGTTTGTCTCTCACGATTTTGGCTGAGGTTTCCCTTAAGAATTCTGTGTCAAATTCTGGATCCAGGGCTCTGTATTTATAGGGAAAGGGAGTTGGAACTGCCATGGGGCCGAAGAGGTGGGAGTTGTAACCGAAAAGGTGTCTCTCTCTCCCTTGCAACCGTTCGGTAATACCTGCCCCCAACCGGTACTCAACTGGCTCCAACTGCTCCTGTCCCTGTCGGTTCTCTATCCTGAAGCCAAGGCCAAGCCCTTTAACTGACCGTCCATACCGTGGCCGCACCATCTAACCGAACCACCATAACCGTCCTTGTAACCGCCCCAACCATCCCGGACATGAACACTCGGCCCGGCTGAGTCGAGCTGACTGCTAGCTGGTCCCAGCTGAGTGAGCTAGTTCTTCTAGCTCCACGAACTGATGCATACTGACTGAGCTCCCATTGAGCTTCCCTGAGCTGCCCAAGCTCGGCCGCTGTCCCATACAGCTCCCACATCACTCGTCCAGCTCTATTAAACCCATTCTTTCTTCACCCTGGTTAAGTCTCAACACTTTGATGCCCTTAACCCTATGTCTGAGCCATGATACGCTTGTCTACTGGTCTAATGACCTGACTGGTGTGTCTCCCTGCACCATGGGTCGTCCCAACGATCCTATCTCGGACCAGGGACATGACACCCAAGACTTCTGTTTTGGTTGGATCGTACGCATAGCTTCCGGATATCACTAAACAGCCTGCTTTTGCCAACCCAGGGACTGTATTTGTTCGGAAGCAGTGCTGCAATGTAAAGTCTAAAACGACTCTCGACAATGGATATCTCGGCTCTCGCATCGATGAAGAACCTAGCAAAATGCGATACTTGGTGTGAATTGCAGAATCGCATGAACCATCGAGTCTTTGAACGCAAGTTGCGCCCCAAGCCTTCTGGCCGAGGGCACGTCTGCCTAGGTGTCACAAATCGTCGTCCCCCCATCCTCTCGAGGATATGGGACGAAAGCTGATCTCCCGTGTGTTACCGCACGCGGTTGGCCAAAATCCGAGCTAAGGACGCCAGGAGCGTCTTGAAATGCGGTGGTGAATTCAATTCTCGTCATATAGTCAGACATTCCGGTCCAAAAGCTCTTGATGACCCAAAGTCTTCAACATGACCCCAGGTCAGGCGGGATCACCCGATGAGTTTAAGCATATCAATAAGCGGAGGAAAAGAGACTAACAAGGATTCCCTTAGTAACGGCGAGCGAACCGGGAAGAGCCCAGCTTGAAAATCGGACGTCTTTGGCGTTCGAATTGTAGTGTGGAGAAGCGTCCTCAGCGACGGACTGGGCCCAAGTTCCCTTGAAAGGGGCGCCAGAGAGGGTGAGAGCCCCGTCGAGCCCGGACCCTGTCGCACCACATCAGGCGCTGTCTACGAGTCGGGTTGTTTGGGAATGCAGCCCCAATCGGGCGGTAAATTCCGTCCAAGGCTAAATGTGGGTGAGAGACCGATAGCGAACAAGTACCGCAAGGTAAAGATGAATAGGACTTTGAAAAGAGAGTCAAAGAGTGCTTGTAGTTGTCGGGAGGGAAGCGGATGGGGCCGGCGATTCGTCCCGGTCCGATGCGGAACGGAGCAATCCGGTCTGCCGGTCGATTCGGGCCGTGGACCGACGCAGATTAAGGTGGTGACCTAAGCTCGTGCTTTTGTTACTCCCGCAGAGACGTCGCTGCCTTAATCGTGGTCTGCAGCACACGCCTCACGGCGTGCCTTGACATCTGCGTGCTCAGGGCGTCGGCCTGTGGGCTCCCCATTCGACCCGTCTTGAAACACGGACCAAGGAGTCTGATATGTGTGCGAGTCAACGGGTGAGTAAGCCCGTAAAGCACAAGGAAGCTGATTGGCTGGATCCCTCAAGGGTGCACAGCCGACCGACCTTGATCTTCTGAGAAGGGTTCGAGTGTGAGCATGCCTGTCAGGACCCGAGAGATGGTGAACTATGACTGAGCGGGGCGAAGCCAGAGGAAACTCTGGTGGAGGCCCACAGCGATACTGACGTGCAAATTGTTCGTCTGACTTGGGTATAGGGGTGAAAGACTAATCGAACAATCTAGTAGCTGGTTTCTTCTGAAGTTTCCCTCAGGATAGCTGGAGCTCGGAAACAAGTTCTATCGGGTAAAGCCAATGATTAGAGGCATCGGAGACGCAATGTCCACGACCTATTCTCAAACTTTAAATAGGTAGGACGGGGTGGCTGCTTTGTTGAGCCATCCCACGGAATCGAGAGCTCCAAGTGGGCTATTTTTGGTGACCAACTACGAGCTAACCTAGAACCCACAAAGGGTGTTGGTGGATTAAGACAGCAGGACTGTGACACCCCCGATCATAGATAACTGGAACTGACACGGTTGATGTTCCCTGATGGTCGACCCGAGGTTCTCGAAATAAATTCGATCGCCTTAGACCAACAACCAAAGAACACAGAAGCTCCTATCGGATATTACTCTAGGCTTTTCAACCCGATAAAGCAATATTCGATAGTTAGTTCGTCCCGGACAAGGACTAATATCATATGAGAACTCGTGATTTATAAACATCTTTTATACATTATTTATTTACTTTAAACATCTTACAATGTGTTATAGTTTTATCGTATGGCCTATTGCCCAACAACGTTTTAAGTAAATATACATCAAAAGGTACGTTAAAAGGACAACAAAATACTACCGCTGGTTGGCCGTTCCTTCCGTCCAAAAAGTAAAGTGTCTCCCGCCTAAGGGTTACCTGCACACACGAATGAGTCATGAGCAACTAATTTACTCAGTGAATCTAGAATCACAACACAATCAATAATAAACCAAACAGTTATCAAATGTATATACATGATCATGCAAGTACTAGTACCATACTTTAATATCGATCATCATTGTGAATTCTTATTTTAAACATCATTTCCACAACACCCGCCCGTTACCATACTCATATAATACAATATATATACTAGACCCGAGAAACCACTAAGGCTAACCGAGACTAGTGAGTTAGCATCACCATCATTGTCGAATGTCTGATATGAACAATCCGACACTGCATCGTCATGCTGTACACGGTCTCCAGGGAGCTACCCCATCATCGTGTCTTCATGACCTTGTTCCGTTCGCAGGACCAAGTCATGGTAATGCGGGGGCTTTAGGGATAGTGAATATAACAAGACTTCACATGATTTTACTTCCATAATTATTCCAAAATTAATCCATAATTAATCCTTAATTAATCATAATTAACTCTAGATTAATCCTTAATCTCATATTAATCTTTAATTAATCTAAGATTAGTACTTAATTAATCATGATTACTCCTTAATTAAACTCAGATTAATTCTCAATTAAACCAAGATTAATTTTTAATTAAACCAAGATTAATCCATAATCAAAACCATGCTTATTTCATAATTAAGATTAGTACTTAAGAACAAGTACTATGCTTATGATTAACCTCACTTTAACCTTTCGATTAATCCTCAAGTGTAAGTGTTTACACTTAGTAAACACCATACACTTCTTTAAGGATTCAAAGATTTTACTATGAGATACTACAATTTAAAGTCAATCATGTACTCATTCATGATCTATCTCATCTTCTGTCTAGACTCACCTAAAGAACAGTCTTGAAACTGGCTTGGACAAGACTTGAGTTGCTCTTGAACAAGGCTGAAAGGACAGGATGGGACTAGCAAAGCTCCACACCTT